>NW_012116555.1:2613477-2638932 GCF_000951035.1 Colobus angolensis palliatus
GTGTTCGCCAGGATGGTCTCGATCTCCTGACCTCGTGATCCGCCTGTCTCGGCCTCCCAAAGTGCTGGGATTACAGGCTTGAGCCACCGCGCCAGGCCAGAAATACAAAATTTTAAAAACAAATGAAAATAGAGACAAAGAATACCAAAACATCTGAGATATGGCAAAAGCAGGACTATATTTTATAGCATTAAATATCTATGCCAAAAAGATGAAAAGATCCCAAATTAACAACCAAATGTCCCACCTCAAGGGACTAGGAAAATAAAAACAAATCCAATCCAAAGCAACCAAGAGAAAAGAAATAACAAAGATCAGAGCAGAACTAAATGAACCGGAGACCAATAAAAAACAAAGAATCAATAGAATGAAAAGCTGCTTCTTTGAAAAGATAAATAAAATTGTCAGTCTGCTAGCTAGACTCATGAAGAAGAAAAGAGAAATTTTTAAATAGGTAGTAGCAGAAATTATAAAGGTGAAATTACAATTGATACCAGAGAAATAGAAAAGATTTTCAGAGACTACACTGAGCATCCCTACATGGAGAAACAAGAAAACCTAGAGGAAATTGATAAATTTCAGGAAAGATACAACCTCTCAAGTCTGAACGATGAAGAAAGAGAAATAGTAAACAGACCAACAACGAGTAGTGAAATTTAACCAATCATTTAAGTAAAAGAGATATTCCAACAAAACAAAAAGCACAGAACCAGATGGAAAGATGGACTCATAGCTGAATTCCACCAATGCAGATAAAAGAAATAGAACCAATCTTACTGAAACTCCTTGAAAAAAAAATTGAGGAATAGGGAATCTTTCCTAATTCATGCTACAAAGCCAGTATCACCCTGAGAGCAAAGCTGGCAAGAGTACAACAAAAAAGAAAATTACAGGCTAATATCCCTGATGAACATAAAAGCAAAATCCTCAACAAAATATCAGCAAAACAAATCCAGCAACTCATCAAAAAGATAATACACCACAATCAAGTAGGTTTTGTTCTAGGTTTGCAAAGATGGTTTAACATGCACAAGTCAAAAATTATTATTTATTACATAAACAGAATTAAAAACAAAAACCACATGATCATCTCAGTAAACGAGAGAAAGCTTTCAATAAAATTTGGCATGGGGGAAAGTTGAAAACATTCTCCCTAAGAACAGGAACAAGATAAGGATGGCCACTATCACCACTTTGTTCAACATAGTTCCAGAAATCCTGGTCAAAGCAATCAGTCAAAAGAAAGAAATGAAAGAGGAAGAACCAAATCAAGAACTCATTTCCATTTATAATATCTACAAAAAAATGAAAATACATTTAACCAAGGAGGTGAAAGATCTCCACAAGGAGAATTACACAATATTGATGAAAGAAATCATAGAAAACACAAACAAATGGAAAAGCATACCTTGTTCATGGATTAAAATAATCAATATTATTAAAATGACCATGCTGCCCAAAGGAATTCACAGAGTTAAAGCAATTTCTATCATACTTTCAATGCTACAAAGAATTAGAAAAAAGAATCCTAAAATTCATATGGAACTAAAAATAGAGACTGCTAGCCAAAGTAATACTAAGCAAAGAGAACAAAGATGATGTATTACATTACCTAAATTAAAAGTACACTACAAGGCAACAGTAACCAAAACAGCATAATACTGGTATAAAAATAGATACATACAGCAACAGAACGGAATAAAGACCCATAAATAAAGCCAGATACTACTTGTAGCCAACTGATCTTTGACAACATCAACAAAAATATACACTGGGAAAAGGACACCATATTCAATAAACTGTGGTAGGAATATTAGCCATATGCAGAAAAGTAAAACTGGACCCCTACCTTCCACTACATACAAAATTTACTCAAGATGGATTAAAGACATAAATTTAATACCTGAATTCATAAAAAATTCTAGAAGAAAACTTAAGAAAAACTCTTCTGGACATTGGCTTAGGAATTTGTCACGAAATTCCCAAAAGCAAATGAGAGCAGCAGTAGGCAGCCAAATGCCTAGGCAGATAGGGACAGGTCCCCACTGAAACTCCACCTGCAAGCCAAAGACAGTTTAAAGCCTGGAAGCCAAGCTACCAGTTAAATCCATGGAGCAGATTGAGAACTTGTCTTCCCATTTGGCATACTTTTCTCAGATTGGTCCATACTCTTCCCCTATTTTACATATACCTACACTTTCCTAATAGTTTTTCCTACACTCTTGTGTCCACCTTTGAGTGGTGTATTCACTTTAACCTTTTTTGCATACTCACAAACCAATAAGCATGCACTGCACATTCTGAGTTTATAAAAGGCCCCAGGCCTAGCCCCACAAGGAACTTTCCCTCCTTTGGGTAGGGGGACCAACTCTGCATCCCCTCTCCACTGAAAGCTGTTTATAACACCCATTAAAATTCTTCTCTTCCCTCTTCATCCTTCAGTGTTCAGCGTAACCTCATTCTTCCTGGATGTAATACAAGAACTAGGAACAGCCAAACATGGTTACAAGCTATAACACAGTTGATCTGGGGCATGTCGGCACGGAAAAGCGAGGCCTAGGTGTTCAAAAGAAATAATTATCAAGGCAAACAGGTAACATATGATGCAAGTGAATATTTGAAAAGTATTCATCCAACGAAGTGCTACTATCCAGAATCTGTAAGAAACTCAAACAACTCAACAAGAATAAAAAACAACTCCACTAAAATGTGGGCAAAGGACATCAACAGACATATTTCAAAAAAAGATAAAGACATACAAGTGGCTGTGAAACAAATTAAAAAAAAAAGCTCAACATATCTAATCATTAGAGAAATGCAAATAAGGCCACAATGAGCTATCATCTTACACCAGTCAGAATGACTACTATTAAAAATTCGAACACCAACAGATGATGGTGAGGGTGTGGAGTAAATGGAACACTTACTCACTGTTAGTGGGATTGTAAATTAGTACAACCTCTGTGGAAAACAGTATGGTGACTTCTCAAAGATCTAAAACTAAAACTACCATTTATGAGTGAGAATATGCAGTATTTAACTTTCTGTTTATGAATTATTTCATTTAGGATAATGGTCTCTAGTTCCATCCATATTGCTGCAAAAAACATAATTTCCTTGTTTTATGGTAGAGTAGAATTTTGTGGTATACATATACCATATTTTCTTTATCCAGTCATCACTTTGCTGCCATGTGTCCGTATGGGAGCGTTTTGCTTCAGTTGACCGGCCAATGATCATTGATGAACACTTAGCTTGATTCCATGGCATTACTGTTGTGAATAGTGAATCATTTCTTGATAAACACATGAATGCTGATGTATTTTTGATGTAGTTATTTCTTTTTCTTTAGGTAGATAACCCACAGTGGAATTGTTGGACCAAATGGTAGTTCTGTCTTCAGAATGTGTTTCTACGTATTTTTTATTTTTTATTTTCTTTTTTAGCTGTTGTAAATGGAATTGAGTTCTTGATTTGGTTCCCAGCTTGATTGTTATCAGTGTATATAAATGCAACTATTTTTATATGTTAATATTGTATGTTAATTTTATATCCTGAAACTTAAGTGATTTATCAAATCTAGATTTTTTAATTTTATTTATTTATTTATTTATTTATTTTTGGAGGAGTCTTCAGGCTTTTCTAGGTGTATGACTGTATTATCAGAGAATAGAGATAATCTGACTTCATCTTTTCCAATTTGGATGTCTTTTCTTTCTCTTGCCTACTTGCTCTGCTTAGGAGTTCCAGTACTATGTTGAATAGCAGTGGTGGAAGCAGGCTTGTTTGTTTTGTTCCACAACATACTACTTTTATTTCTCTTTGGGTATATTCTAACTAAGTGACCCATGTAGTATAAGAACAACCACAAACTATTTAACTGGGGTAGTGTCCTACAGCTATTCTGGATTCAAAAAGAATGAAGCGTAACTTCGGAAGAGCAATTGATTTTGTAAAATATGTTTGAGCCATTTACAGAAAGTATCATGGAGGAAATGACAGTCTCATTAGTCATTGGAGTATATTATTTGAGGACACTAGGTTGTAATTTTAAAAGTAATTGTAGCCGGGCGCGGTGGCTCAAGCCTGTAATCGCAGCACTTTGGGAGGCCAAGGCGGGCGGATCACGAGGTCTAACACGGTGAAACCCCGTCTCTACTAAAAAAATACAAGAAACTAGCCGGGCGAGGTGGCGGCGTCTGTAGT
This sequence comes from Colobus angolensis palliatus, assembly GCF_000951035.1. NCBI lineage: Eukaryota > Metazoa > Chordata > Mammalia > Primates > Cercopithecidae > Colobus > Colobus angolensis. The sequence goes on from NW_012116555.1 coordinate 2,617,684, forward strand.
CCCAGCTACTCGGGAGGCTGAGGCAGGAGAATGGCGTAAACCCGGGAGGCGGAGCTTGCAGTGAGCTGAGATCCGGCCACTGCACTCCAGCCTGGGCGGCAGAGCGAGACTCCGTCTCAAAAAAAAAAAAAAAAGTAATTGTATTCTGAATTTTGATGCATCAAATTTCATTAGAACAAAGAGGGCCATATAGTTTATCAGAATAAATGACAAATAAATGGAAATCATTAACTATTTTAGTTTTGATTATATAAAAGTTTAAAAGTATACCAATAGAAATTCCTTTTATTTGAAGGTAATATATGGGACAAAAGAAATGGAGAATAGCAACCACATGTGTTAAACAATAATAAAATGCAGACTTTCAGTATGAGAATTTTTTATTACCACTTACTGGGCAGTCGATAAAAGTAATGAGTAGATTCTTTGTGTTGAATTGTTTATGTTCTAAGTGTTTGTGTGTGTGTGTGTGTTTGTGAGAGAGAGCAAGAGATAGAGAGAGAGAGAGAAGTATTTATGACAGTCTCAATTACATACAGAAGTTAGAGGAGATTCCTATTAAAATGAAACTCTTCAAGTGTGTATGCAGAATCTCTTAAGCACTTGACATTCTCAACTTTCTCTATATGATTTTGGCATTGTCTGAAGTCTGACTTCATCTGATGCTACTAAGAAAAAGAAAATAATGCTAGTATAAGAAAGGTTCTATGATTTCTGTCCATGGATTTTAGCTATTGTGCTTTATCTAACGCATACCTTTAGCCTTCATTATTTTTGCATGTCTATAGTGCAGAAATAGCTCAGAAGTACATACCATAGCACTACTAATTAAGAAATGCTTGCAATATCATTTTATTGAGACCATGGCTTGGGTAAATGTGTTACTTCTTTTATAATTAGTCAATATTCATATAATACAATAGTTCTGTCATTTTATCTCTCAATGTGGAGCCCAGTGTTTCCACTGTTGCTATTTCAAAGAAAAAATGAGAACAACCCTGGTTTAGAAAAATGAGTGCCATATCTGTGCAAGAATTCTCATTTTCAAAGCAAGCAAACCTCACCTAGCAAAAACCAATCCCTTCATTTACAGAAACCACCACAGAATAAAAATAAAAAATGTTGGAAGGAAATGATTTGATATTTTGACATTCTACTTTATTCAGGATCCAAGATGACTAAAGATCTGACAGGAAATAAAATAGTTTTGAGAAGTTGGGTAAGGTGACAAAACTGAATCCAATGATAACATTTACAGAAAGTAACAACTTCTGTGAATGATCATTTATCGGAACGGATCAACAGAGTTTAGGGAGCTTGCCAAAATATAAAGTAACAAAACAGTTGTGAATACCTAGAAAAATATTCCTACAAACAAAACGTGAGATATTTGGAAATATTTTTCACTGCACTATTTCTTTCAGCATTTTGGAATATGAGTATACCAGGAAGAAATATCAGTGTTGTCACTACTTTAAAAAGTTATTCTTTTTCTTTTAGATGTCAGATAACATAGGTCTTAGAAAATGTAGTTCATTTTACATTTTCCTGTGCAGCTGGTGACAGTGTAGCAGTCTGTTCTGAAATTTATAAACCTCGTTTTCAGTAAGTTCTTGTTACGCATGCATTACATGTTCAATATTATAAACACACACACACACACACACCATAAAACCCAAGTTAACTAGAAAGTTTATATTCTTTCTTAAGAACATGAAAGATAACTATGCAAAGCATTTTCTTGGTGAAATATTCTGCATTGCTAAAGGATGAGTCATCTAAATATCAATTTTTACATTTCTAGTAATGTAAATTTGTAAGTTGATGTGATTAAATAAAACTTATAGTGACTGATCTTTTTTTTCTTTACTTTGCTTGTTTCAAGACAAGTCAGGAGAAAGAAAATTTTGCTTAGCCCTATATGAAAGAATTATTTTAAACCTACGTTAATAAAATCGAGGCATTTCTATAATAAATTTGTAATTTGCACAGTGGACAGTAGAATAATTATATGGAAGCAGAAATAATTACACAGAACATATGCATAGTAGTTGAAAATTATTCTTGGCTCTTTGAAACCCACTGTGATAGCACTCATTTACTTTTTCCTGATAGGCTTCTTTTTTAAAAACAATAAAAATTTTATTCCAAAACTGCTTTTAATTGACTATGATATAATGATAGCAGATGGTAGACTCCTTCTGAATGTGATTGCATTAAATAAAAAGGCCTCAAAAATTGAAAAGCTTTCAGGGACCACCAGAAACAAACAACTGATGGAATGAAGGGATATGATAGAAACTTAGGAACAGGGGAGTCCTGTCTATGAACTCTTCAAATCACACTCAGATAACATCTGTTAAGATAGGTTGTGTTAGGAAATTATCTTTAGCAAGCTAGAATTATATGATAGAGTTGCCAAATGCCCAGATCATTTAGAGAATAAACCAGACTACTTACATCGTATGAGGAAAAAAAAAACATTTTAAATACTTGATATATAAAGTATGTCCACATTTGTTTTTACCTCAAAAAATTAAAATGATGTGATCCTTGACATCTGAGCTTCAGAGATGGGAGCAGATCTGATATCAATCTGCTCCAGTGGAGAGCAGATTGACCTAAGGCAAAGGAGACACATGCTGCCTCTTCAGAGCGTTTGGCAAAACTGCATGAGATCTTCTGTGGTCTTCAGAAAGATCCTGAGAGACATTTGAGTGGCTATGAAGGACTATAGAGATTAAACAAAAAAGTATCAGGAACCTTTACAAACATTAAGAGAAAGTAATTGAAGTATCAGTGATGGCAAAGAAGGAATTGTTTCAGTAATCCTATGAATGGCAAATTTCAGAACAAACAGAGACAGAGAGATCTTGATGTGCAAATGGCATGTACATCCTTGATGTCAGTTGGAGGCGGTAAAGCCAGCAGGAAATATAGCAAGAAGAGGAAACAACTACGTAAATGGGCTTTGGGCTCAAATGCTGTGCTGTTAGGCTGAGTCAGTCTCTCAGATAACTTTGAGATCTAATCAGCAAGCCAGAGAAAAAGGCTGGACTTAGAGTTCACAAAAGAAATAATTCAATACCTTCCACTGTCATCTTCCGAAGGTAGTCACCCTACCGGCCTTCTTTATTAAGAATTAAGTTTTCAGCATTAAGCTGTATGTCATTGAGTGAAATCAGGTCTCCTCATGTTATCTCTGTACTGGCCTGAATGAGGTAAAGGAGTTAAGACAAAAAGATTTTTTTTTCATCCATGAGAATCCTTGTTCTCAAGGTTCAGAATCTGAAAGCTTGTAGACACAGAGGACAATGGACAAATAGTAGAATTTCATTGCATACAAATTAGTGGTCAGGAAGGTAACGAAGGCTGTGTTAGTGAATTTCAAGATGAAAAAGAATAGAAGAAGAAGAAGGTGGAGAAGAGAAAGCAGAAGAAAGAAGGAAGAGGAAGAAGAGCAGGAAGAAAGGGGAGAGGAGGAGAAAAAAGGAGGAGGTAAGATTTGAGTTGTCAGAGAAAGACTTACAAGCATGCACCAAGCACAGATGTTGGAAACAGCACTGTATATGTGGAAGAAGACACAATGATTTTCTCAACTAAGAAAGGGAAGTCAACTTACTGGGCATGACGAAGGTTTTGGTCTCCAGGCCATTAATAAAACAACTCATATGATTTCCTGAGTAGGAAGTAGTATGATGAGTATGAAGAAGAACCATAGGATAACAGCTTCTCAGTGTGAATTGGCAACTTAGAGTCAAGTTTAACCTCCTGTTAGATGTTATGTACCTATTAGAGATAAATCTTGCATCTCAGTTATTAGAATGAAGAAAAGCCTGTGATTTATTAATATTGACTTCTTAATGAACAATCAAAATGATTAAACAAAAGACTATTCCTATCTTGTTAAAGCCTCAGCTTCCATAAATTTCAGAAATACCATGGTAAAATGAGATATATTTTATCAAGTTCTGTGTCTAAATAATCAGGATTCCATTTTCAATTCATTATTTTGTTTTTTCCTAAATTTTCTTCATGGATGATTTACACATCACAACTCCAGCCTAACTGATTATCCAAATAAACCCCAATTCAACATTATATATGAATTAGCAGTGCTTAAGAAAGGGCACATTGCTCACTAGGTTGGATGTGTGCTTCTGCAACAAAGCCTAATTAAAGGAGAATACTGAGGCAGAACAAATCGTGTAGCAGTGACACAAAAGATAAAGTAGCACACTTAATTATCAGTATTACTTGAAATAACATGGGAATTAAATTTAAGTTCTGATTTTAGAATTTAAACTTTACAGAGAACATACTTTGGAGCTTAATACAACCAAATATCCACAAAAACTTAATGAAACTATATTGGGGGGAAATATTCTAAAGGATACTTTATTTATCTATTTTGCTAGAGTCTTAGTATAACCACTGAAGAAGCAAAATACACAGAATTAGGTGTTGTATCTCACCATTGTTTGATTAGCTCCAACTTGCCACGTGCCATTTCCAATAGCCAAACACACAAATTCAAGTGCATGTACCACATACATACACTGACATACACATGCCAGTTACACTGAATTGCTCTAATTGATTGTGCTTGCTGCTGAGGACATGAAATTGCATTGGGAATTAAAGTAAATCTCGCTGCTAGAATTAATATGAAATATCCTTCAAAGTTAAACTCTGCATTACAATATATTCTTTATGAAGATACATGGGCAAAAATGACACTAGTATCAGGAATATTTGTACCTTTTCTAATTAATTAGTTCATTTTACTCTTTTGGACCCTGTGAATTAGGTAGCTGGTCACCTTTCTCTCTTAGAATTGACCAAAAGAAAGCTTAAGGTTTACTAGTGTTCCACTGTAAGCAAATATAAAGATGTCATAGAAGGCATTTTGTATCAGCCTTAATTCTGGCTCCATGTAGAATCTCAACCTATATTTCTTTCCTACCTAATAACTTTCATCTATTTCTAATGTTTGTTCATCCTGCTTCATGTTATCCACATTTTATTTACATTAAACACTTTTGTGAATCCACCTTTATCAAAAACATCTTCCACCTAAAAAAAAAAAAAAAGATGGAAAGAAGACAACTTTTCTTTTCTTTTTTTTCTTTTTTTCTTTTTTACTATACTTTAAGTTCTAGGGTACATGTGCACAACGTGCAGGTTTGTTACATATGTATACATATGCCATACTGGTGTGCTGCACCCATTAACTCATCATTTACATTAGGTATATCACCTAATGCTATCCCTCCACCCTCCCCGCACCCCACAACAGGCCCCAGTGTGTGATGTTCCCCTTACTGTATCCAAGTGTTCTCATTGTTCAATTCCCACCTACGAGTGAGAACGTGTGGTATTGGGTTTTCTGTTCTTGCAATAGTTTGCTGAGAATGATGGTTTCCAGCTGCATCCATGTCCCTACAAAGGACATGAACTCATCCTTTTTTATGGCTGCATAGTATTCCATGGAGTATAAGTGCCACATTTTCTTAATCTAGTCTGTCATTAATGGACATTTAGGTTGGTTCCAAGTCTTTGCTGTTGTGAATAATGCCACAACAAACATAGGTGTGCATGTGTCTTTATAGCGGCATGATTTATAATCCTTTGGGTATATACCCAGTAATGAGATGGCTGGGTCAAATGGTATTTCTAGTTCTAGATCCTTGAGGAATCGCCACACTGTCTTCCACAATGGTTGAAATAGTTTACAGTCCCAACAATAGTGTAAAAGTGTTCCTATTTCACCACATCCTCTCCAGCACCTGTTATTTCCTGACTTTTTAATTATGGCCATTCTAACTGGCGTGAGATAGTTTCTCATTGTGGTTTGATTTGCATTTCTCTGATGGCTAGTGATGATGAGCATTTTTTCATGTGTCTGTTGGCTGCATAAATGTTTTCTTTTGAGAAGTGTCTGTCCATATCCTTTGCCCACTTTTTGCTGGGGTTGTTTGTTTTTTTCTTGTAAATTTGTTTGAGTTCTTTGTAGGTTCTGGATATTAGCCGTTTGTCAGATGAGTAGATTGTAAAAATTTTCTCCCATTCTGTAGGTTGAGAAGGCAACTTTTCTAAAATTGTTTTTGCTTTATTTTTATTTAATCAACCATGTATTTAGAATAAAGTTTGGAAATAATAACACAATATTCAGCATATAGCAGTATCACTGAGAGAGACTTTGAAACAAGTAAATTACCAGTGTCGTTAGAAACACATATTCAAATGAAAGCTTCCTATCCTTTAGTAAAGAAACTAGCTACCTAGTGGAAAGTTTCAGCTAATAAAGCACTTTTGGAATCTGATTTTCCTTAATATTCTTAAATTAAAAGTAAACGTATAGATTTAATTAACATAAGGCTAGGTCTATTTTTGACAATTTACATACAATTTAATAAAGGCTTAAATATTTTCTTCTATGCAAAGCCCTGATCAAATCTGTAAGGAGCGTCAGTTCTCTTTCCTTCATTGTCAGTATATACAAGAACAAAGTATACATGTCTTTTCCAACTGGCTTGATTTTTTAAAAGCATCGTGTAATAGAATGTACTTGTGTATTACATTAAATGGAAGTCTTTCAAATAACTATTATAAAAAATTATATTAAGCCCAGCAGTCCTCTGGGTATGTCGATAATACTGAATTTCTAGTTTCACCAGAGCTATGTTAATCACATACCCTGAAAGGAATTCAAACATCTGCTTAACAGTAATTTAAAAATATTTTTAAAGAAAAAAGTATAAGGATAATAATATATCAAATTGCTAAATAAAGTATCCATGATTAATCAAAGGGACTTTCAAGATGGAAAACGTACTTGTAGCAATAATCCATCAACTAGCCCTAAGGGCTAGATACTGCAATAAATTGTCATCTGGTAGCATGTTATATCTTCTATAGGCCACTAGAGCACCATGTATAAATTTTGTTAAACTAAAAGACATATTTAGAACTGGTTAATCTCATATAATGAAAGTATTTACTGTATATCTCTAAGAATTTCAACTTCCTGTCTTGACCCTTTGAAACACCCCATATAAAACACCTTTATATCTGATATAAATGAACTGTGGAGGTAATTTAATGAATTTTTCAAGCCAAGGAGAAATGAAAGACATGATTTATAGAAGTATTAATTGTCCACTTGCTGAAAAATTAGTACTGTCAGAGCAAAAATTTAAAATTTGTGGCTTTGTGATTCTTTCCAAGAGAAACTTCGTGGAGATATGAAGCCTGACCTTGTGGAAGCTACTTTGCTCATGCTCCATTCTCCACCCTTGACAGAACTGCAGGATTGTATGACCCTGTGAGGTGATGTCATAAAGTCAAATTATTTCTAAAATATTACTGTTAAAATTACATGGCAGCTATGACTCTTTAAAATTACTTTATTGAACTTTAAGCACCAGGACTTAGAGAGGAATTAGCCTACATTTTCTCTAAGACCAGCATTGAAACAAATTGTATATACTAGAGAACCTACCAGTACTGAAATCCATGTATTTTGAATTCTTATTTTTTCCCAAAAATTACACTTGCTTTCAGAAAGCACTAAGTCAATTTCACCTGTGTCTATCAATAATTGTTTGACCCAGCAGACAAAATTTTTGTAAAAAAACTATCCTGCAGTCCAGGGAGTTGACTTCTTATAAAACATTTAATATTAAATTCAGATGTCAGTGTTAAGATTGCAATATTGAAATACTATTACACACTTTTAGAAAATTATGAAAAAAACAAGAAAAAATAAGTAAACTTTTCTATAAAAATGAAATAAAGCAAACAGGTAAGGAAACAAAATAAGTAACAGAGCTCAAAATTCAACAAAATGAGAGAAAAAATATAGTTTTAAAAAAGAATGAGATTAGCAGCTTAACTCCTTAAATCACTGATATGATTTGGCTTTGTCCCTACCCAAATCTCACCTTGAATTTCCACATGTTGTGAGAGGGACTCAGTGGAAGGTAATTGAATCTTGGGGGCAGGTCTTTCCCGTGCTGTTCTTGTGACAGTGAATAAGTCTCACAAGATCCGACGGTTTTTGAAAAAAGGAGTTTCACTGTATAAGCTTTTCTTCACCTGGTGCCATCCACGTAAGATGGGACTTGCTCCTCCTTGCCTTCCACCATGATTGTGAGGCTTCTCCAGCCATGTGGAACTGTAAGTCCAGTTAAACCTCTTTCTTTGATAAATTGCCCAGTCTCAGGTATGTCTTTAATAGTAGCATGAAAACTAATACAGTAAATTGGTACCAGTAGAGTGGGGCATTGCTGAAAAGATACCCAAAAATGTAGAAATGACTTTGGAACTGAGTAATAGGCAGAGGTTGGAACAGTTTCAAGGGCTCAGAGTAAAACAGAAAAATGTGGTAAAGTTTGGAACTTCCTAGCAACTTGTTGATTGGTTTTGACAAAAATACTAACAGTGATGTGAACAATAAGGTCCAGGCTGAGGTGGACTCAGATGGAGATGAGGAACTTGGGAACTAGAGCAAAGGTGAGTCTTGTTGTGTTTCAGAAAACAGATAGGAGCCATTTTGCCCCTGCCCTAGAGATTTGTGGAACTTTGAACTTGAGAGAGATGATTTAGGGTATACGATAGAAGAAATTTCTAAGCAGCAAAGAATTCAAAAGATAACTTGGGTACTGTTAAAGGCATTCCGTTTTGTAAGAGAAGCAGAGCATAAGAGTTTCAAAAATTTGCAGCCTGACAATGCAATAGAAAAGAAAATCCTATTTACTGAGGAGACCGTCAAACCAGCTGCAGAAATTTGCATAAGTAACTAAGAATCAAATGTTAATCCCCAAGACAATGGGGGGAAATGCCTTCATTATATCAGAGGTCTTCATTGCAGCCCCTCCCATCACAGACCCAGAGGCTCAGGGTCTCATGCTGTGTACAGTCTAGGGGCTTGGGTCCTGTGTCCCAGCTACTCCAACCATGACTTAAAGGGGCCAAGGTAAAGCTTGGGTCATGGCTTCAAAGGCGGCAAGCCCCAAGTCAGCTTCCACATAGTGTTGAGCCTGTAGGTGCACAGAACTCAAAAACTGAGGTTTGGGAACCTCTGTCTAGATTTCACAGGATGTGCGGCAATGCCTGGATGTCCACGCAGAAGTTTGCTGCAGGGGTGGGGCTCTCATGGTGAACCTCTGCTAGAGCAGTGCGGAAGGGAAATGTGGGATTGGAGTCCCCACACAGAGTTCCTACTAGGACACTGCCTAGTGGAGCTGTGGGACGAAGGCCACAATCTTCCAGACCCCAGAATGGTAGACCTACTAACAGCTTGCACCATGTGCCCGGAAAAGTCACAGACACTCAACACCAGCCCATGAAAGCAACCAGGTGGGAGACTGTAACCTGCAGAGCCATTGGCACAGAGTTGCCAAAGTCTATAGGAGCCCAACTCTTGCATCAGTGTGACCTGGAAGTGAAACATGAAGTCAAAGGAGATAATTTTGGAGCTTTAAGGTTTGACTGCTCCGCTGGATTTTGTACTTGCAAGGGGCCTGTAGCCTCTTTGTTTTGGACAATTTCTGCTATTTGGAATACCCGTATTTATGCAATGCTTGTACCCCCATTATATCTTGGAAGTAACTAACTTGCTTTTGGTTTTACAGACTCATAGGCAGATGAGACTTTCCTTGTCTTGGATGAGACTTTGGACTGTGGACTTTTGAGTTAATGCTGAAATGAGTTAAGACCTTGGGGGACTATTGGGAAGCCATGATTGGTTTTGAAATGTGAGAACATGAGATTCGGGAGGGGCAAGGGGCAGAATAATATCATTTGGCTGTGTCCCCACCCAAATCACATCTTGAATTCCCTTGTGCTGTGGGAGTGATCTGGTGGGAGGTAATTGAATCCTAGGGGGCAGGTCTTTCCCATGCTGTTCTCATGATAGTGAATAAGTCTCATGAGATCTGATGGTTTTAAGAAGGAGAGTTTCCCTGTACAAGCTTTTTTTCAACTGCTGCCATCCGGGTAAGACATGATTTGTTCCTCCTTGCCTTCTGCCATGATTGTCAGGATTCCCCAGTCACATGGAACTGTAAGTCCAATTAAACCTCTTTATTTTCTAAATTGTCCAGTCTCAGGCATGTCCTTATTCACTAAACTAATACAATCATCCCAATTTCCTGAAGTCATATAAGTAAGACCACAAAATTCTGAGAACTACTATATTATTTTTATGTGGCTGCTGTAATAAAGTATCAGAACCTTGGTGGCTTAAAACAACAGAAATTTATTCTCTCACAGGTTTGGAGACAAAAAGTCTGAATCAAGTATCACTAGACTGGAATCAAGGTGTCAGCAAAGCCATTCTCTCTTTGCAGGGTCTAGAGAGAATGCATTCCTTGCCCTTTCCAGAATCTGGTAACTTAGCTGCTGGCATTTCCTGGCTCATAGTTGTATCACCTCAGTTTATGCTGCATCTTTACATGTCTTCACATCTTCTCTTATGTCTACGTGAACACTTATTTGGCCTCTCTCTTATAAAGCTACCCGTAATAACATTTATGATCAATAATGATAATCCCAAACAGCATTTCCATCATTAGATCTTTAATGTAATCACCTTTGCAAAAATCCTTTTTCCAAATAAGGTAACATATACAGGTTCCACGGGTTAGGACTTCATATCTTCCATGGTTTGTTATTCAATCTACCATGATTATAGAATTTGGAAAGAAGAAAAGTTATTTATTTTATTTGAAAAAAGGACAAGAAATAATTGTCAGGGAGAAACTAATGAAATGTGGAAGGTAAACAAGTGTAAGAGAATTGAAGTTTAATGACTATATATTGAATTGAGGGACTATCCCACATCCCACAAGTCTCAGTATTGTTATATATCTCTGAACAAGATAGAGTAAATCCTTATGCACAGGGCATTTAAAAAATGCCTCAGAGCAGAGAGCAGGAGCAGTGCTTATGCTTATGAGTTTACATTCCAAGTTTTTAAGATCTTTCCACCAGCCAACCGGCCTCCTGCAACATAATTTTATCAAGATGTGGAATGATGTAAAGGGCACAAAGTTGTCAGCCCTCTATATATCTCAGATGAGAAAACAAATTGTTCTAAATACAGAGAAAAATATCCAAGACTCAACACATATGATCAGATTTAAACAAATGGCCCAAACATTAACAAGTTAAAACCAAATAGTTATGAAGGAAAGAAGGAAAAAAAGGAAGGAAGGAAGGAAGGAAGGAAGGAAGGAAAAATTATACATGTCAGTGAGCTTAAAAGTGTTATTAAAATATGACACTTCACACATTGGGTCAAAAAATGAAATCCAAACACATGCTATTTATAACACTAATCTAAAGCAACCTAAAGAAAGTGACACAAAATTAAAGTTTAACCAATAGGCCAAATACATAATAAATATACAATAACTAGCAATCGATTTATATGTCAGAAATACACAATTAGAAAATATAGTGGGAATAAACCGTTCCTGTTAACAATATACATTATAAAATGAGTAGAAAACAGTTTAACAAAAGCTGTGTGGAAGAATATTTGAAATGTGTAAATAAAGTAACACTGAAAAATACTGAAAGCATTTAACAGCAGCTAGTACTGTTAATCACTGATCTTGACTGAGGATGGTATCATAAGATATTTTTTAATCTTTTTCTTTCTGCTGTGAAAATTCTGTTTCAGTTGTAAAGATAGATAAACCTCCAGCTGGATAGAGTGGAATTACTACAAGATTATAGGTAAACTCAAGGAGATAGTTTAATTTAAAAACTGCATAAATTGGACAACGGAAAAGTTGATATTTATCTAAAACCAAATTGTAAAGTATTGTTTTGTTAATTGTGAGAAAAATAATTATAAGACAGATTAGTTTATTATACATAAATTGAGTTCAGTCCAATTAATTTTTCCTTTGATAAGTTTACAATCTCATAAATGAAGAAAATGGTGTAGGCAGCATATCTGAATTTCAGCAAGGCATTAAAAAGGCTTATGGTTGAAAAATAATGAACACAATGGATAATTGTTAAGCAGATTGGCATGTACGTGTATAGAGAACCCAATAACTGAATGATCTAACTGAAAGAAATTATTTTTATTATTTAATATTAAATTGCAGTTAGATATCTTAGGGAAAGATAAAGGAGTCTATTCTTTTCATTTTTTTGTTCAAAATTTTGATATTCCATACAAATAAAAACTGAGACTGTCTTTTAAGTATATACTAGGAATACTACCTTTTAATTGTTATTAAATATAATATTTGATCAAATAGAATCTTTTATGAAAAAAATTACTTTGAAATTCCAATACAATGTACAATATAGTATTCTGTGTTTAAGCCAACATTTTGTTGGGAAAATGGGAAACAGCTAAGTCTGAATTACCTAAAGAGCCAAATGTAAAATAAGTCTCGGTTGGGTTTCTCCAATCTTTCAAGAGGTGTGTAGCTATCTAATTTAATCATGTTTGCAGGTAAATCATGAAATTTCTGTATTTACTATAATAGGCTATAATAGCATCGCTATAAGAAAAGACATGTAGCCGGGCTCTGTGGCTCACGCCTGTAATCCCAGCACTTTGGGAGGCCGAGGCGGGCGGATCACGAGGTCAGGAGATCGAGACCATCCTGGCTAACACGGTGAAACCCCGTCTCTACTAAAAATACAAAAAATTAGTCGGGCGTGGTGGCAGCGCCTGTAGTCCCAGCTACTTGGGAGGCTGAGGCAGGAGAATGGCGTGAACCCGGGAGGTGGCGCTTGCAGTGAGCCGAGATCGCGCCACTGCACTCCAGCCTGGGCGACAGAGAGAGACTCCGTCTCAAAACAACAAAAAAGAAAAAAATTGTGTAATTGTGGAGAAGAAAGATCTTAGAGGGATGACAGACAGGCACTACCAACAAGCTTCACCAGTACCATTCTTTGCCTTCTGGTAACTTGACTACCATTAATTAAAACACATTGGCTAAGGTTCAGATCACTTGGACCAGGCAACTTCTAGAATCAAACAATATTTGCAAAGATATGTGTTTGAATAATATTTACCATTCAAATGTTCACAACATAATAATTTTGATATGACATTTGCAATACTTTATTCACAATAAAATATTTTCAATTTTTATAATTGACAAAAGTTTTATCTCCAGGACATGTAAGGCTTACATATCAACAGCAAGCAAAAAACAATCCAAACACTTGACATAGTATTTAAAAAGACACTTAACAAAAGAAGTTATAGAATGAATATGAGCATATCAATCAATATTCAGCATCATTACTCATCAAAAAATTGCACACTGAAATCTCAATGAAAGACCTACTTAGAAAAATTAAGAAGCCTGGTAATACTAAGATGAAGATGTGAAGCGCGAACTTTTTACATTTCAGGTAAGAATGTAAAATAACATAACCATTTTGGAAGTGCTGTATTTCCTTATATAATTAAACATACACTTACCATATGACCCAGTCATTCTACTCCTAGATATCAGCCAAAAGAAATGAAAAATTGTGAACACAATCTTGTATGTGAATGTTCATAGCAAATATTAATATATCCATAATAGCCCAATTTGGGAACAACCTACATGAAGAGCAAGAAGTAAATGGACAACCAGAAACACTGAGATATATGTAATGAGATATTACTCAGAAATAAAATGAAGTAAATGGCTGATACCAACAACAACATGGAGTTACCTCAGAAACATCATGCTGAGAAAAGTAAGACAACACAAAAGAGTATATGCTGTATGATTTCATTTCTATAAAGCTAAACTATGTACTGGCTCTCTAAAAGGTTTCTACACCTCAGAAGTTGATAAATAAAGTTAAAATAGTCCCACACAAAAGTAAAATGTGTTTATTGTATTTCTAATTGTTATTGTAATTAATTATGTCTCTTCACATAAGACATCCTGTAACTATGTAATTTTTAAAGATTTAGTGCATAATCTTATCCATCTATAGTAACTAGGTAAACATTTATTGTGGATAAGTTAATGAATATTTGTTAAAGCAGGAAGATCAACAATATTTGAAGTGATTGCTTCTAATTACAAGGTAGTTGAAAACTGAAAAGCTTTATTTTTTGAAAAAATAAGGTTTGTGTTTAATTCATAGTTGTTGCTTTTATAAAGTCTTCACTGATAACAGCTTTACTTCTCCTCTTCATAGTCCATTAAGAAGTCATTTTTCTCATATGATGTTTGGAAAAGGCAAGACTATAGGGATGAAAACAGGTGGATTGTCAGGGATAAGGAGATGGGAAAGTGTTTGACAAGAGTAAGCATAGAAAACTTTTTAGGGTGGTGAGACTAATCTTTATTGTACTATAGTGAGGGATACATGAGCCTCTGCAATTATCAAAACTCAAAGAACTTTAGAACACAAACATTGAAGTCTAGTGAATACATTAAGACATTTGGGAGATTCCGGGATAGAATACAGACTATGATGAAAGAATCTAGCTATATTACACATGCATGATGTATCAGTGAAGGGGGTGGGGAAAAATGTGCTAACCTAAGAAACTTTGGAAAAATGATGTTTTGACTGGTTTTACCAGGCTAGCATTATCCTCATACCAAAACCTGAGAGGACACACAAAAAAAGAAAACTACATCCCAATATTCATGATGAACATAGTTGCAAGTATTCTCAACAAAACATTAGCAAAGTAAATCCAATAGCATATCACAAAGGTTATATACCATGATGAAATAGAATTTATCCCAGGAATGCAAGAATGATTCAACATACGCAAAACAATAAAGATGATAAATTGTATCAATAGAATGAAGGACAAAAACATATGGTCATCTTAATAGACACAGTAAAAGTATTTGATAAAATTTAATAACCCTTTATGATAAAACTCTCAAGAAATTGGTTATAGAAGAAACATAGCTTAAAACAGTAAAGGTCATATATGACAAATCCACAGCTAACATAATACTGAATGGAGAAAAGCTGAAAGCTTTTTCTCTTTTATCTGAAACAAGGCAAGGATGCCCACTTTCACGTGTTTTATTCAACATAATAATCCAACTACTAGCCAGAGAAATTAGACAAGAGAAGGGAATAAAGCGCATCCAAATCAGAAAGGAAGAAATCAGATTGTTGCTGTTTACATGTAGCATATTATATTTAGAAAAATTTAAAGACTTCATCAAAAAATGTTAGAAATGACAAATTTAATAAAGTTGCAGGATACAAAAAAACATTCAAAATTAAGTAGTGTTTTTATACTTCAATAGCAAACAATTTGACAAAGAAATCAAGAATACAATCACATTTACAATAGCTACAAATAACAAAATAAAATAAATATCTAGGAATAAATTTAACCAAAGAGATGAAAGATATCTATAATGAAAGCTATAAAACACTGATGAAAGAAACTGAAGTGAGCACAAAAGGTTCAGAGATATTTCATGTTCTTGGATTGAAATAATTAATATTGTTAAAATGTCCGTAATTCCTACATCAATCTACATATTTAATGCCATTACTATAATAATATCAATGCCATTCTTAACAGAAATTTCAGAAAATTCCTAAAATTTGTATAGAACCACAAAGACTCCAAATAGCCAAAGCAAATCTTGAGCCAAAAGAACAAAGCTGGAGACATCACAATACTCGATTTCAAAATGTGCTACAAATCTACGGTAAACAAAATAGTGTGGTGCTGACATAAAAACAGACATATAGACCAATGGAACAGAACAGAGAACCCAGAAATAAACCCATGGCATTTATAGCCAATTGATTTTTGACAAGAGTTCCAAGAATATACATTGGGTAAAGCACAGTCTCTTCAATAAATTGTTCTGGGAAAACTGAATATCCACATGCAAAAAAACAAAACTAGATTCCCATCTCTCACCAAATACAAAAATAAAATAAAAATAGATTAAATATTAAATGTAAATAAAGTATGAAACTACTAGAAGAAAACATAGGAGAAATGCTTCAGGACATAAGTCTGAGCAAAGATTTTTTTTGGATAGATATCAAAAGCACAAGTAATAGAAGCAACAACAGACAAAAGAGATCATGTTAAATTAAAAAGCTTTTTTTATAACAAAGAAAACAATCAATAGAGTGAAGAAACATCCTACAGAATGAGATGAAATATTTGTAAACTATCCATATAACAAAGAATTTATGTCCAGAATATATAAAGAATTTAAACCACTCAATAGCAAACAATAAATAATAAAAGTGATCTTATTAAAAATGGACAAAGGCAAAGAGAATGAAACATTTTACCAAAAAGATAAATGCATGCATATGTTCATTGCAGCACTATTTACAATAACAATGACATGAAATCCATCAGTGATGGATTGGACAAAGAAAGCATGGTGCATATACATCATGAAATACTACCCAGCCATACAAAAGAATGAAATCATGCCCTTTGTAGCAACATGGTTACAGTTGTAGTCCATTATCCTAACCAAATTAATACAGGAACAGAAAAACACATACCTCATGTTCTCACTTAAAAGTGGCAGCTAAACATTGGGTACTCATGGACATAAAGATGACAACAATAGCCACTACAGACTATTAGAGAAGAGACAAAGGGAGTGGGGACAAGGGTTGAAAAACTAACTGTTGAGTACTATGCTCACTACCTGTGTGACAGGACCATTTGTATTCCAAACCTCAGCATCATGCAATGTATCCAAGTAACAAATCTGCACACGTACCCACCTGAATCTAAAATAAAAGTTGAAATTATTTAAAAGTGGGCAAATTATTGGAACAGACATTCCTCAAAAGAAGACATACAAATGGAAACCAGGTATATAAAAAATATTCATCATCACTAATCATCATAAAAATTTGCAAATCAAAATCACAATGATAGTAGCCAGTTAAAATGGCAACTATGAAGTTAGAAACAATGAATAATATCTGGTATTTGATAGCACAACAAGGTGATTGCAGTCAATAATAATTTAATTGTACATTAAAAATAACTAAAAGACTATAATTGGATTGTTTATAATACAAAAGATAAATGAGATTATGACTAACTCATTTACCCTAATGTGATTATTACACATTGTATTACTGTATTGAAATATTCTATTAATATATATCCCGTACATATAAACACTATGTACACACAAAAATTAAAAACTAGACAAGAAATTACAAATGCTGGTGAGGATAAGAAGAAAAGATAACTCTTACACACTATGACAATGTCAATTAGTACAACCATTAGACAAAACAGTATGGAGACTCTGCAAATAAACTAAAATAGAAATACCATATGATCTATAAACATCATTCCTGGATATATATCCAAAGGAAAGAAATTGATGTGTCAAGGATATATCTGCACTTCCACGGTTATTGAATCACTCTTCATAATAAGAAAAGGAATCAACATGTTCATGAATGGAGGAATGGGTAATGAATTTGTGGTATACATACATGATGAATCTATATATGTGTTTATGAATTAATAAATATGTATATATTCATGAATATGTGAATATGTAGGTATTTATGTTCAGCCACGAAAAAGGAATGATATATTGTTATGTGCAGCAACATGGATGAGCCTGGAGGACATTATGTTAAATGAAATAAGCAAGGCACAGAAAGACACATATTGCAGGTTCTCACTCATACATGAGAGCTTAAAAAGTTGATCTCATGGAAATAGAGAGTAGAATAGAGGTTACTAGAAGCTGGGAAGTGTAGTGGGTAGAGGGTAGGGATAAAATATGCACAGGTTTGCTAAGGGGTACAAAATCATAGTCAGATAGGAGGAATGAGTTCTAATATTCTATATTATAGTTGAGTGACTGCAGCTAAAAATTAGTATATTCTACTTTTCAAAATAATTAAGAGGAAATATTTTGAATGTTCCCAACACAAATAAGTAATAAGTGTCTGAGATGACAGACATGCCAATTACCCTGATTTGATCATTACACATTGTTTAAATGTATTGAAAATATCACATGTGCCCCATAAATGTATACAATTATTATATTTCAATTTAAGTAAATAAACAAATAGAAATTTACATAGATAATATAAGCTATTTGGCAAGGTTGTTTCCCATGAATGTAAGGGTTCACCATGCCAGTATTGAGATACATACATACTTGAATAATGAAGTATATGGATGGTAGAGGGTAGGAACCTGGTTTCTCATTGTGGGAGAGGGAGACTACAGGTAAGCAAAAGGAACAGTCCAGAATGACACATGTAGCAATAGATTAGAGGTGGAAACAGCAGTTTAAACTAATGTTTATGTTAATATAGATACAAGTGGCTGAATATAAAAGTATGTATATATATTTACATACACACGTATTGTCATACATAAGAGAGATATTTTTTGTTCTGTCAACTCAGAAGGTCTAGAAGTAACAATAATCCAGTAACAATGAACATGCCCAGCATCAATACTTTGGCTTCTAATACTGTTATCCAATAAAAGGAATGGAGTCTCATTGGAAAAATGACTGATTTTAAGATGAGGGCAGGAAATCAACAATATGAACGTGAAGCATCTTCTAGGTGCCATAATATAAGGAATTTATCAAAAACAACAAAAAATAAAATGAAGAGTATGTTCAAAGGACATAGGAACCAACTGAAAGAGCTCCCAGTGGACAAAACTGGAATAATTTGAACAAAACGAATTATGTTCATTAATATATAATTATATAATATTATATTATAACCCAAAGTATAAAATAAATAGTCATGATTTCATGCTAATGTAAAAAAATAATTCAATTATTACATGAGGGAGAAGAAACAAATTTCTATGTAAAAGAGTTCCAGTCCAGGCACAGTGGCTCATGCCTGTAATCTCATCACTTTGGGAGGCCAAGGTGGGCAGATCAGCTGAGGTCAGGAATTTGAGACTAGCCTAACCAACATAGTGAAACCCTGTCTCTACTAAAAATACAAAAATTAGCTGGCTGTGGTAGCAGGCACCTGTAATCCCAGCAGCTCGGGAGACTGAGGCAGGAGAATGGGAAGCGGAAGTTGCAGTGAGCTGAACTGAGATCATGCCGTTGCACGCCTGGGAGACAGAGTTAGACTTGGACTCAAAAAAAGAAAAAAAAAAGCTGCAAATAATTTATGTAAATATTCTGCCCTCCAAAAGGGTGAGTATAACTCTTCTCTCTTCAAGGGTGAGCTGCACATAGAGGCTTTCAAAGAGTACAGTAGGGAAAGGAAGGAAAGAGAGTAACGTTACAGTGAAGAAACATCACAAGGACTTCTTTCGCTGGGTGTTCAAGGTTAACTTCAACAGTGGTGAGTCATGTAAATACTCTTGATAGAATGTGATAAAAATGACACTTCACCTCTGTGGTCTTCCTCATAAGAAAATATAACCTTAGACTAAAAAATCAGATAAACAAATCCCAACTGAGGAATATTTCTCAATGTGTCTGACCAGAACTCCTCCAAACTGCCAAGGTCACCACAAAAAGGAAAGTCTGAGAAACTGTCACAACCAAGAGGAGTTCAAGGACACATGACAACTAAATGGAATGTGGTATCCCAGATGGGATTCTGGAACATCAAAAGCATATTCAATAAAAACTAAGGAAATCTGAATAAAGTATAGACATTACTTCACAATAATGTATCAATGTATCTTTATTAATTGTAGCAAATGCATCTTACCAACGTAAAAGATTAATCATGGGGCAAACTGAGCGTAGAGTATATGAAATGCATCTGTACAATCTTCGCAGGTTTCCTGCAAATCCAAAATTGCTCTAAAATTTTAAAATTATTTTTGGAAATACCGGGAGGGCTGACTGAGGGAGCTGCCTCATACAACTTGCCTTTTTTCAACATTCCTTTTTTTGGTTTTGGTAGTGGGTTTCGTTGTTTGCTTGTGTGTTGGTTTGGGCCAGCTGTGGTTCAAAGTGGTAATTACTATTATTCATTTTTCTTTCTATTTTTTTGAGATGGAGTCTCATTCTGTTCCCCAGGCTGAAGTGCAATGGCCCAATCTCTGCTCACTGTAACCGCCGCCTCCTGGCTTCAAGTGATTCTTCTGCCTCAGCCTCCTGAGTAGCTGGGACTACAGGTGTGTACCACCAAGGCCAGCTAATTTTTGTATTTTTCAGTAGAGACAGGTTTCTCCATGTCAGCCAGGCTGGTCTCGAACTCCTGACCTCAGCTTATCCACCTGCCTGCACCTCTCAAAGTGCTGGGATTACAGGCAAGAGCCACTGCGCCTGGCCAAAGTGGTAATTGCTATTTATAAGATCAGGTTCTGCACCTCAAAATGTATTACATCTTTTCCACCGTTCTCAATTTTTGAATCTGTCCTTAAACAGAGTTTTGATTCAAAGTTCAAGAGTGGAAGTACATCTTTTGACAGTGTACAAACTAAAAATGCATTGTACCTTCATGTAGCAAGAGTCCAGATCATACACAAGTACAGTAAACACCCCTGAGCATTATTGTTTAGAATCACAGTATGTCTGATATTTGTAGAGTAAAAATACTTATATATGCCATATGACAGGGAAAATTCATTTTAGCTACTGAAAGAATTGTGCAGCCCTGTGAGTGCACATAGAATTAGACCTTATTCACATATTTCATACTGGAAAGATATCTGGCACCTTGACTATACCTCTAAGTGACCAGGTCCCTAAGAAAAAGCAGGGGTTGTAGTTTTGGTGATGTGAGGACAAGGAGAGTAGGTAGTCATGAGAAATTCATGTCTACTCAGGATAAAACTTACATTTGCTTCCCAGAGAGTTCTTTCTAAGAAAATGAGTAGGGTGAATTCGTACACCTGCTCAGTCCTGACAATAGTAAGCAATTCTGAATCTCCACTCTCCGCCCAAATCTCTGTGAAACCAGAATAGTCTGTTTAGAATAAAAAGAGACCTTCTCAGTCCTGCTTGTATATTACAATCCTTTCTGGAGCTTTTATAATTTTCATCCTGGCCCCCATGCGTGGCCAGTAAACCAGAATCTCTAGGCAGGGCAAGGCACATGCATCAAGAATCATTAAAACCCCCCAGGTGATTCTAATATACAGGCTGGATTGAAAGCCACTACAGCCAAGTTTAAAACCCTGTGAACCTTACCCTTCTGGGAGCGAAGCTGCTTATGTGGGAAATAAATATAGGATTTTGCCTGATCCTAATTTTAAGCTTTTGCCATTCTTATTTTTTTCAGAAAAAGTAAAACAATAAAATGGAAAAGAAGCCC
>NW_012116555.1:2638982-2641408 GCF_000951035.1 Colobus angolensis palliatus
CCCTTGGGACATTCTCATGCCTTTAGGAGAAGTAACCTTCACAATGCTTATATTTAAAATTCCTCCACCACTATCCCCCTTCTTTTTCTTTCTTCATTTCTTGACATAATTGGGCAGAGTAGGCAGAGGAATATTTCTGACTGGCTTCTGAAGAGTGAAAAATCACTTAGGGCTTGAGTCATGGATCCAAGAAGAGAAGCTGAGAAAGAAAAGGGGACAGAATACTTACCTTTATAAATCAAAAATTAGAGCACATCCCTCAGGTACTCTTACACTCAATAACCCCAATGCCACTGACATCACTGTGCTGCTAAATGTGAAAATCATGAAGATAATAACAAAGTCTCAGATACAGGATGCCAGGAATCACCAAGCCAGTGCTTGGTGGTTATTGGATCTAAGTAGAAATGAAACCCAAAGCTTTCCAGACAATTGGCATTAAAGCAGAAGAGATTTATTAAACATTTAAGTTTGATTAGGATGAGAATTTTTAAATATTTTTATAAACCCTTACATGTGTGACAGTTTGATTCTACACATTTTACTGCATTGTTTTAATTCACAGATGACTTGTTTCTGTGATCTTTTCTTGGATAAATATCATTGAATAGGCAGTGAACAGTCACAAAATTATGAATCTGTCTTCTCAAAAGCTGCATATAGATGAGAACAGAGCCTATAAATATGTACACCATAATATACAACTATCTTTGTAAGACAAATAGAATTAGATTAGCACAATCCATATCTGAAATCATAATATCTAAGTAATTTCCAAAATTCACTAAACTGGGTATGATGTGGTAATCAGAGTGTTTTATCAAATTTTCTAGTGCTATGGATTGCCTCTGTAACGGCAGCCTGAAAGAACGTTTGGCCAAGAAAACAACTGCTAATTATCTGTAAACTCACAATGATTTTTAAAATGTCTAAGTAAATGGTTCTCAGGAGGACAATCGCCCTTCTAAATCCAGATGCTTCAAAAACTATAATAAACTTGAAGTAATCAGATGAATCCTGAGAAATGCAGTAAGGAGTAAGCAAAATTTAGTAACCTAAGTTTAGGTTAATAGCAGTTAAGGATATATTTCACTGGCAAGGTCTTCCCTTCTCTCTAGTAAGTACAGATTATATTTAGTCAGTTATAAAATACCTGGAAGAGTAAAATACCTTTTCTCTCTCCTTGGTAGATTAGATTGTGATTTTTCTGCCCAGAAATATAGCAAGCCTGTTGACTAGCAACAGCCCAGTGTCTAGCTCTCAATAAATACTTGGTGAATAAATAAATGACTACAAATGAATATACTTCTCAAATAATCTTAATCTAATTTCAATAGTTTAACAATAACAGTTATAAAATATTTACTACATGCCAAGCACTGTATTAGGTTCTGGAAACACAAAATGGAATAAAAGTTTTATCAACATATTTGAGAAAAGAACCTGTTTCTCATAAGTAGTCATAAAATTTCACAATGACTAATAGCTGATGGTGAATAAATATTTTCTAACCCTAATTTCACAGGAAGCTCAATTTATTTCTACCTGACTCTAAAAAGCACAATAGACACAATAATTTCTTATAGCAAATCTAATATCAATGTCAGGATAGTATCCTGGTTACAAGTAAGCCTCTGATTTCAAATCCTGAATCCTGTGCTAGCTGTGTAGTTTTGATCAAATTTCTTAGTATTTCCAAACCTCAATTTTCTAATCTATAAGGTGGGTAAATAATTATAGCATGTGTCTCAAAGGATACTGTGACAATACAATGGGAGTAACCTACATCTAGAATAGATTAAACATTTAATAAAAGCTACTACTATTAATTATATTCCATGGTAGTGCCATGTTTTCACAACATCAATATTTAAGGCTAGTGATTTTTTGGTAGGTAGACAAAACAAGTTTCAGGCTGTGTTTTAACAGCAATTTATATAAGATTGAGAAAATGTTGTTTATATCAAAGAATGTTATGAACATTCTTTGGAGTGGTTACATTATATCAAAGAGAGAAAACGGATGCGCCATATGAGGTACCTAAAGCTCCACCAGGCCCTTGGCTGTCACTATTATTACTTATTACTTTATGTTACTGCTTCATGAGGAGTAAGGAAAATACCTCATATGAAAATTGGGTAATTGCTAAATTTTCCAATTTTTAGTATTGTCAAAAGAAAACTGATGAATATAAAAATGACTCCTCTGAAACCGTTGACTAATTTAAATGATAATTATAAGGCAAATGAGTAGCCTCATTAGGATGTCTCACTACAAGCACTCCTTCATTCATTTATTCAGGCATTTGTTCATTTATACATAAATGAGTAGCAATGTCTATGAGAAGCATTAATTGTGAAGCCTGCTTTTTAAAAAATCTCATACTAGGCCGGGCGCGGTGTCTCAAACCTGTAATCCCAGCACTT
>NW_012116555.1:2641496-2645936 GCF_000951035.1 Colobus angolensis palliatus
CCAGCTACTCGGGAGGCTGAGGCAGGAGAATGGCGTGAACCCAGGAGGCGGAGCTTGCAGTGAGCAGAGATCGCGCCACTGCACTCCAGCCTGGGTGACAGAGCGCGACTCCCTCTCAAAAAAAAAAAAAAAAACTCAAATTAATGCTGTTATACTGACCAAATTAAACCTAATTTATACAAAACAAAGTTATTTTTAAACAGGAAAAAAGAAAACAGGTTGCTGAATAGGTTGTTTTCTGAAAAATAGAAAAAGACAATGAGAAGTCAGTGTCAGTCAGTGGGTGATTTCATCAATTACTCTGTGTGGTTGTGTTCAGTGGGAAGCAATAGCAGGGTGGAATGTTAAATTAAACTTAAGGTGATTTTCTTGAATATTTTTAGAGCATTCTCTGTAATTAAATATACATGGTGGAGAGGGTGGAAAGGTAGAAACTGTCAGAAACTACAAGTTGCAATTTAAAGTTACTGCACCCTCAAATGTGATCAGTGTAGGTGTTGTGTAGCATAAAAACATCCCTTGTGCAGTTGTATCACTGCAACAGTACACTCCCAGGCACTCTTGCATTGTTGAACTGTCATTCTGCCACAGTGTCCTATATGTATGTATAAATGAAATTTATATGTGTATATATATTATTTATATTATATTATACTTGTATTCATGTATTTAAATTTAAGTCTGCCAACAATGCCTTGCCATTAGTTTCTAAGCCCCATCACTCAGGCAATGAATTATTTAGAATTGCCAGCTTTGCCACTATCAGTGACAACTAGCACACCTTGAGTTTCACAACCATTGTAAATTCACTGTACGCTTCCAGGTACACATTTACACTATGGAGTCCCTATTCTGAAATGACAAGATCTGAGCACAATCAGAGCTGCATTTCTAAACCTCTGCCTTTTCCTGTGACTATTGTCTGTGCGTCTTGTTAGTGCTATGCTTGAATCCACACCATTAGAGCAGTGACACAGCTGTTGTCATTCTCAGTTATCTAGGACTCCTGCTAAGACAGATCAACTCTGAGAAAATGCCTCTGCCCCCCATTTTATCACCCAGAGACAAAAACTTTTAAAAAATCATACAACCAATTATTTGGTCGCGTAGAAAAAGGTCATGTCTCATAGGATAGGGCCAATTGCCCTTCCAGACTCAGAAAAAGAGCTGAACTAAGGAAGCTAGGACAGGTCAGGACTGATCAAAACTAACATTCATACAAGAAAGACCAATTAGGATAGCTGCTGGAAGGGAATGCAAGATACCAAAGAAGCGGGTATTTTAGATTTTTTTTTCTTTTTAAGCTTAAAAGGAAATTACAAGTAACATTCCAGTGTAGTCCACAATTTAATATGATTTTAATTTTAATTTTAAGCGTATTTCCCCCTACATCATGCAGGTCTCATTATAGATTATGCCTAGTATATGTGTGATTAATTAAAGTATGGTAAGAATTTCTTTACATTTAGCAAAAAACCATTAAAAAGTCTTTCATGAATTTAAAAGAAATTTTTGTTTATGAAAGTTTTTAACTAATTTGGAGGCTAGTTACTTTTGTTAGATGGGTTTTGAGATTAGATAAAGTTAATTTGAATGTTTAAATGTGGGTAAGGCAGGACTTGACAATAGGTGAAGGCACTCAAACACCAGTTCTCCAACGGAGCTGCACTTAGGAATCATTGGGAAGCTTTTAAAACACTGACCTGGAGACTCCCTCAGAGATTCTGACTTAGTTGGTGTGGGAGATAGCCTGGGTTTATGAACTTTCTAAAGCTTATCAGATAATTCCATTATGTAATAAAATTTGAGAACTCCTGCTCAAATGGCTCAATTGTTTATATTTTTAAATAAATAATCAAGCAGCACAAAACAAGACAATTAGATTGTATTAGTCCATTCTCATTCTGCTAATAAAGACATACCTGAGACTGGGTAATTTACAAGAGAAAGAAGTTTAATTGACTCACAGTTCATCATGGCTGGGGAGACCTCAGGAAACTTACACTCATGGTGGAAGGAGACGCAAACACATCCTTCACATGGCAGTGACAAGCAGAAGTGTTGAGCCAAAGGGGGAAAATCCCCTTATGAAACCATCGGATCTTGTGAGAACTCACTCGCTATCAGGAGAACAGCATGGAGATAACTGGCCCCATGATTCAATTACCTCTACCAGGTCCCTCCCCTGACACATGGTAACTATGTGACCTACAATTCAAGATCAAAGTTGAGTGGGGACACAGCCAACCCATATCATAGATAATGTAAGTATGGAGTGGTTCTTGTCCAAAAAGAAAAAGTTTGTCAACACAGGATTATTTGCCACAAAGAGATCACTAAAGCTGTGGTAGGAGCAGTAATCAGCTAGCAATTAAGTTTATAGAAGAGTTTTGTGATGGGGACTATTACAACAAAATGAACCCACAATGCTTGGTGGTTGAAATGTTTTCAAACGACCATTCTAAATATACCTATTACATTTTATATGTATTAAGATGCTTAATGATTTTATGATTCCTAATTATTTTATGCTACTATAAGATTAAAAAACACTATCAATTAAATCATCATGTACTATCAATTGTAAGATGCACTCCAATTTTAGATATATTAAATATTAAACAAATTGAGACCTAGAATTGATAAGAACTGTAATGTTGGCTTAGCAGCCAGAGAAAATAATCAATTTTTTTAACACAAGCTAAAAATAGTTGTGGAGAATTATACTCATCTTTCAAACTGTGAGTTTCTAAAGAAATAGCTGATATCTAACTGAAGTTAAAGGGATTTATACGACACTAGTTAGAGAAATAACAATCATATAATAATGTGAGTTAATTATTTCTCTGATTATGTTTTGAGAGAGTATATAAATGATAGTATTTTTATAAAAATATAAGTAAATAATTTTAATTGCATATCATAATAAATTGTCACATTTTGTGGAACAATTTTTACAACCAAATAAAATATGTGAGGCCAAAAAAAATGTCAAGGACATGTGTTACATTATCATTCATTTCTGGTTTTTTTTCTTTTTTGGAAAAAACATATGACACTGACAGCATCCCATAACAGATGTACTGTTGGTACATGACTTTTTCATCACCAAAGCACCCCATCTGCTGACATGGCATATTTTTCTTGAAGAAAATATTTATATAATGCAAAAACAACAAAGAAGCTGTTAAATTAAATTTGGCCTAAAACTACCTCCATATATTATGAACTGAAACCTAACAATGTATTTTGAAAGTGCATGTTTAAGAAAATGTTCTTATATCAAGTAACAGAGTCGCAGCCAATTAGAGCAGCCAGGCTTTCAGCCAATCACAGGCTTCAAACTGCCAAAATATGTCCACATAAGACAAACATCCAGCTACAACCAATCAAGCTATTTCTGTATACCACTTCTTTTACTGTCTATAAATATTCCCTGGCCATGTTGCTGGGTGAAGCTCTTCAAATCTTTGTGTTTCAGGGTGCTGTGCAATTCATTAATCATTTCTCTGCCCGAATACACTAAGCTAAATTTAATTTTTCTGAAGTTCTTGTTTTAACAAAGCTATTATCTGTAAACATTTAAAATAAATTCTTAGGAATTTAGTATGTATACATATTTATTTCTTTAAATCTATTTTAAGAATTAAAATGTTGGCAGGTAGAATTATAAAGTTTATTGTTAAAATTTTGTGGGCTTTGGACGGGCGCGGTGGCTCAAGCCTGTAATCCCAGCACTTTGGGAGGCCGAGACGGGTGGATCACGAGGTCAGGAGATCGAGACCATCCTGGCTAACACGGTGAAACCCCGTCTCTACTAAAAAAATACAAAAATCTAGCCGGGCGAGGTGGCGGGCGCCTGTAGTCCCAGCTACTCGGGAGGCTGAGGCAGGAGAATGGCGTGAACCTGGGAGGCAGAGCTTGCAGTGAGCTGAGGTCTGGCCACTGCACTCCAGTCCGGGTGACAGAGCGAGACTCCGTCTCAAAAAAAAAAAAAGAAAAAAAAAAAAAATTTTGTGGGCTTTGTCACCAGACTCTCATAAGTAGGAATTTATGCATTCATCTCTTGCATACTTATACGCACCGGATATCATTAAGTGTTAGGTGTACAGCAATAAAAATAAATAAATAGCCTATTCTCATGTTTTCTTGATTTTTAAAATTTCTGCTTCATATAATCAAGCGAAGAATGTCATTGTTTTTAATCTACTAGTTACAGAACACCCTCCTCAAACTGGTTTTTTTAAAAAGGAAATGAACTTGCTCACACATCTGAAGAGGTAGTGTGGTGTCCCCATTGATATACCCTGTGGCTTCAGCTTGAAATGCCTTTTAGCTTCGTCCTTCTCTGTGTGTGCCCAAAGAATTTCTAGGTTTGAAATCAATGCTCAAGAAAAGGAAGGAAGGAAGGAAGGAAGGAAGGAAGGAAGGAAGGAAGGA
>NW_012116555.1:2646381-2647520 GCF_000951035.1 Colobus angolensis palliatus
ACAAAAGACAGAGTAACAAGAGAAAAGCATACAAATTAATAATATATATTTTATAAGACATGAGAGCTTTCATAAGGACATGAATACTGAAACAAACAGGTAAACTTGTGTGTTTTTTATGTTTGATTTGGTGAAGAAGTGGACAATTGTGGAGAAGTAGGATTGACAAAAGGAAAACGATCTAACGATAATAAACTGGGGAGAAATTATTATAGCAAGGTCTGTTGTTCAGATTGTCTTCTATGTCTCTAAGTCTTCAGAAACAGGAACATTCCTTTTCGTTGGGTATAGGGTAGGCACTTCTTAAATAAGACTTTTACAACCCTCAGGGGAGAAGGGAAGCAGAGGTCAGAGAGTGATCTTCCTAGATTTTATAACCTGCTTCAAGGAAGATGGTTCGGAGAGGGGAAGGTGAGAATGATCCTCCTGCTTCTGGTGTTTTCACAAATGCCAAAGTGCCATCTTTTGGAGTAGCATGTCCTGAACCCCTTCAGTGGGCAGGATTACTGTTCAACAAATCATACCCACTTCTGGATATGAATATGGCTACCTTAACCTGAGACGGAAGGGCCTCGTAGAAGAGTAGATTCCTGAACAGAATTATGATCTCTTAGGAAGATAGAAAATTGAATTTTTGGTACACAAAACACAACGTCTATTACAAGGAACTATCATAGTGTAAAGGTTTGTAATAGGTAAAAACTGCAAATAACTTAGATGCCCATTAGAGGAGATTCTAAAACGTATGTTATATCCATATATGTAAAGTATCTGTACTAACATGAAAAATGACTGCTAGCTGCAAAGTGGAAAGCAACATTCCTCTTATGTTTCTAGATAAACTATGTAAATATAGATGTATGTCTATATATAGGTAAAAATATATGTGTATGGTATCTACACACACACTCATAAAAACAAATATATAAGTATTTAGGAATCCACCAATAAATGTTATTTTTCAAATATAACTAAGTATTTTGGACATATTTTAGATGAAAAAAATCTCCTAGGTAGTTTATACGTAATAGATATTTTAGACAATTAAGTTCAATTGTACATTATGGTTGAAAAAGCAACATGTGCCGGGCGCGGTGGCTCAAGCCTGTAATCCCAGCACTTTGGGAGGCCGAGACGGG
>NW_012116555.1:2647795-2681452 GCF_000951035.1 Colobus angolensis palliatus
ATGAATTTTATAAAAGCACATTTACAAGATGAACTTTATATCCCTTTCAAGTTAATACATCCATTCAAATTATTTAATAATAATAAAAACCTGAAAAATAGGTATTAGATATCATAATTTTATTCTTTAAATGTTGCATGGCTATATAAATGTTATATTATTAAACAAAATAATTCATAAACTGTATTTAATATCTAGTTTAAATCAATTTAAGATACAAGGATTTTTAAAATCCTATTTGGGAATTCTTTGTATCTATTGACATTGAAGAAAAAGGAAAATGATAATTTTACTGGAACAAAATGTTATGAGGAGGAAAGTTTTCAAAATCCACGAGCAACAACAAAATAAATAATCATCATAGCAATAGTAATAATATGAAGAGTTTGAGAAAAATATGTCTTACAGGGAGAAAATGAGATCACTTCCCCCACACCTACTAAGTCCTTCTCTTCTACTACATCTGGTAAAACTGAATCTTCATTTAGTTTTACAAATGTTAAATAAATACACAGACTATGGAATCACTCTTATATCAGACAGTGCTGATAATTTATTGTTCCAGTATTATAATTTCAATCTTTTAAATTTGTATAACTAAACATTTTAGAAAGAAAGTTAAAATAATTATTTTAATTAAAATATCAGATTTATTATTATATTACAGGAGTTCATTGTACAGTAATGATATTTGGCTTTGATCTGGCTTTTGGCTAAACACTTATGTAAACATTTTGTCATCTTACCTGGAACCAAATGCCCACCAGGTGACACTTTCAGTATGTATACATGTCTCCATGTACATACAAATACGAATGTATATACTTATTTGCATATATACATTTACACATGTGTATATATTTAAATGTATATGTTTGTGTGTGTTTATGTATGTATGTATATTTATATGTGTGTATATATATGTATATACAAACATATATAGAGAGAGAGGAGAAATTCTGGAGACCTTTTCAAACTTTTTCTAATAAACATATCTGCAGTTTGTCAATTGTATAACTTATTTGCGACCTGTATATTTCTGTTTCAGATGTTTTATTTTTAATGTTTACTACATCTCTGCTAAAAATTCAGCGAAGGAAAGGTATAGTAGACTGGTTTTGGAAGGTAAAGGCTGTTTTTCTTAGGGGTCTTATTAGAGTCTGTTCACACTGGAACAATCATCCAGTTAAGACTGAGAGTAAGGTTAAAATCCCATTAGGGCAATTATTCAGTTAATTACTCTGGTATGAACATAGCCTTGGTTAAAGAAACACAGAATATCAGTCTATATGTAAAGGGAAAGAAGGTCAGCCTATATTTGCTCCCCAGCAAACCAATGCCAAAGATTTAAGTGAGTTCATCCCTAAGCCAAGAGATAATCACTTTTGGAAAAACTAGCACTTACAAGGAGAGTACACTTAATTAGTACTGGACACAAATCCTAGAAAACACACTTACCACCAC
Organism: Colobus angolensis palliatus; assembly: GCF_000951035.1. NCBI lineage: Eukaryota > Metazoa > Chordata > Mammalia > Primates > Cercopithecidae > Colobus > Colobus angolensis. The sequence goes on from NW_012116555.1 coordinate 2,649,260, forward strand.
AGAGGGATGTCAAAAGTCAAGCATTTTACAGTAAGAGAGCTTTTGAAGCAGCTTGGGGTCCTTATTTGTCCAATTATTCATTCATTTACTTAATTCATCATTCGCTCGGTAAATATTTATCATGTAATAGTGAGAATAAGAAGTTTACCTGAAGTCACCCCAGTAAACATACTTTATGCTGCACAGTGCTGGTCAGGGGTGAGGAAAGAGTCAGAGAAGCCAAGAGATGGAATGGGTAATCCTGCAGTAATGTGAATCCTAAAGAATCCAAAACAACGTTTGGAGTCAACGATCCACAATTACTTTTTTTGTTCCAAAGACTTTTGTTTTACTCTTCCTATCTTCTCAGCTATTAAATGGCACCTTTATGATGCCCACTTCTGCTCCTTCATATTCAGAAAACAAACCACTAAATAGTCATAAAATGCCACAAGTAGGGTTATACAGCCAAGCTTTGCTTTGCCTCTATAATGGCATTAAAATCCAAAACAAACCAAAAATACTGATGTTTCATTCTTCTCCACCCTCCACTCTTGTCTTCTGGCATTGGATTTGCAAGGATAAGCATATGTAGCCTTTTCTTCAGATTGCATTTGGTCTATCACTGAAAATTGCATAAAATAAAATGGATCAGTTTCCCAAAAGGGGGAAATTACAAACTGTGTTTTGATTTTTTTTTCCTGCACTTCTGAAGCTCACACAAGCATGAGGTTCCTGTTGACCATGCGCCTTCAATATAAAAATAGGCTCTGGATTTATTTTAACTTCTGGGAATATAGAGCAGAAGGAGAAAAACCTGGTATAGGTTAACTAAACTACAGGTGCCAATTTATTTAAGGGTGAGTTATTGTCCTTATAGATGGAGAGTAGGATTCTTTCCAAATCATATAATGCAGTTTAAAAGAATACATGTTTATAATGGCATAAATTATAAATTTTAACGTTATTGTTTTTAGCCAAAAATAGTGCTACACTGTAATTTTATCAATACATTACTTACTAAAGTACCAACAGTTGTTTAAGGGAAGTCTTTCTTGGGATTCTGGGAAAAGAAAATTATTAGTGAATTGTCAAGCTCTGTAATGATCTACCTCTTTGCCACTGAATCGCATACAACATTTAAGCTGTCCCAGAATTTTGTTCCTGAAACAAAATTCCACCAGGATTCTGGGGGCAATCCTGATCGTAGATGGGAAGAAACGTAAGACCCTTTTATCAGCAATTCATGAAATCAGAATTAAGCTAGAATTAAATCAGAATTGTTTCTCCTGTTCAATATTCTAACTCCATTCTGGTAAGTAATTTCCAGTCTCATCCATCTGTATCAAATGGACTTATTTAAATGTTATTTTCAATGATAGTTTTGTGTTTCTTATCTTCCATTATCAATGTAGAGTTGAACATCATATATACAATTAATCATGCATTTTTTACTATACACATGATTTTTAAAAGTAGTTTTTACCTTTGCATATGTACTTTTCATGTAAATACTATATATAATATAAATGTACATTATTTTCCACATTATTTATTTATAGATACAGATTAATATACAGGACCATATAAACCAGATGATGAACACTACTTTATCAGTCATATACGATATTGTTAAAGTCAGTGTTGACTAATTGAGTTTTGTGTGCTGAATTTACAGCTTAACTCCCAAGATACATCTTCCGTATTAGTTTACTATTGCTGCTGTAATAAACTACCACATAATTAATGGCTTAAAATAATACAGATTTGCTCTCTTACATGTATGGAGGTCAAAAGTCTGATGAGTATCATAAATAAAGGTGCTGGCAGGGTAGCATCCTTTTCTATGTGTTCTGGGTTTCCTTGCCTTTTCCAGATTCTAAAGGTCACCTGCATTCCTTGGTTCACAACCCACTTACATCTTCAAAGTCAGCGAGGACAGTTCAAGTCTGTCTCACATTACATCTCTCTGACCTTCTTTCTGGTATCCTTCTTCTACTTTTAGGAGCCATAGTAATTACATTAGGCTCATCCAAGTAATGATTACCTCCTCATTTCAAGGTTCTTATTCTTAATCACATTTGCAAAGTCTCTTTTGCCATGTAAACAAACATATTCACAGGTCCTGAAAATTAGTACATGGGACTCTTTAGGGGCTGCTATTATGACTACCATACCTTCATGGCATGTTTGCTTCTGGCAACCTAGTTTCTGTGGAAATTGTGTCCTATCCCTGCAGAGGATGAGGATTGGTGTCCCTCAGCAGAAGACAAATTCTCATAGCTATGTCTCCTCCATAGCTGTGAAATTTCCTGTGACGCTAAATGTTCTTATCCATCAACCTGAACCACTTTCTAAGATCTCTGTTTAAAACTCCTCATATCATAGTACTATCCCAGAGAGGGGACAAGATTTGGCATCTCCAGTGTAACAATCAACCTCTGCTGTGTCCTCAGTTCCCCTGGACACTTCTATAATTTATATTTCATTCAACAAGTGTTTCCATTATCCATAGTGGCTATCACAAACCATCTGCATCAAGTTGCAGTTTCTATTTATATCACTTTTGACATGACCATTGTGATATGGCCCCCAGGTCCCTGTTCAACGAAATACATGTGGCCCAGCTGCTGGGAGTGTGGTGAGAAGACATTTAGGTGTTAGTCCCTGATTCAGGGGAGACTGCGATTGCAAGGAGCTGTCTTTCCTCTCCTCTTAGGGTGGCATACATGGAAATTACTGAATGACATGGGAATTATAAATGCTTGGTCATCTCAGTCCATCTCAGAGCGTCTCTGGAAGTTCATTCTAGTTCCAGAGCTCCGTATGGAGTACACCAAGGCTACAGTTAGGTGTCCATCACACTTAGATTTCTCCCTTTACCCCATCCTGCTCCCTTTCTCTGTTTTCATAGTGATCGAACCCAAAAGTCCTCCTGTACAAACATTCTTCAAGCCAATCTGTTTCAGTCATCTTTACAGAGAAACCAACTTGCAACACCTTCTCAGGAAATGAGTTGCCTTCCATACTAAGTGAAATGTATTTCTACTTGTCCTTGTAAATTTCAACCCAAATAATCTTTTCTCTTTATGATACTTTATAACCTCTCCAGGCAAACTAAGTTATTCCTCACATGCTCCCTCATATTCTAGAATATGAGACTTCATCTGCTTATGAGGTATCAGAACTTTATAAAAAGTTACATACTTCAGTACGTACTTTACTGTACTCATACTACATTACTTCAGTAAATGCCATTATTTCGTTACCTACAAGAACATGTGTTCCCTGAGAGCATGTAGTGTTCTTATTGGCTCTCTAACATATGAAACAGAAATTGGCATAAAGATGCTTAATAATTACTTTTAAATGAATATGCGGTCTTCTCCAACTATGAAATCCCAATTCAGTTAGGGTTTATCATATTACTTTTCATACAAAGTGGGTATAACATATCAGATCTAATTTGCACAAAATAGGTACTCCACTTATGCCCCACCCTCACCCAATCATGCTTTTCTACAGATTAAAGAACAATGGAGGCCGGGCGCGGTGGCTCAAGCCTGTAATCCCAGCACTTTGGGAGGCCGAGACGGGTGGATCACGAGGTCAGGAGATCGAGACCATCCTGGCTAACACGGTGAAACCCCGTCTCTACTAAAAATACAAAAAAAAACTAGCCGGGTGAGGTGGCGGGCGCCTGTAGTCCCAGCTACTCGGGAGGCTGAGGCAGGAGAATGGCGTGAACCCGGGAGGCGGAGCTTGCAGTGAGCTGAGATCCGGCCACTGCACTCCAGCCTGGGCGACAGAGCGAGACTCCGTCTCAAAAAAAAAAAAAAAAAAAAAAAAAACAATAGAGTCCACAAGCCATTAAAGTAGATATTTTTTTTTCATTTAAAATGATGTTTACAATGCTTCTAGTCAACTTTTTTAGTAAGTTGCTCTCTGATTCTCAATCATATGTTCCTGCCCATCTATCTATATAGTTCGTACCTAGCCAGTGTCCAATTAACAAGAGAAAGTAAAAATCTGTCAATAAAATCTATAATAAAACATGGTAGTGAGCATTATCCGCTTTCCAACAGAACTGGATTCTCTGTATTCTTAATGAAACTGCTTCCCTGGAGAGCAGCACTTGTATTCAGTAATGAAGCATGGAATACCAGTGAGGGTTTATCCTACTCTCAAAAACATTTCAAGTCTCCAGTTCACTGTAACTTTTCTCTCTTTATTTCAATTGCTTAAGATCACCCTCTACTGTGTTGTATAACAGGCAACAATACACACAGAAGAACCATAGAAAAACTCCAGTGTAATTGATCATTAGTGAATATATAGAATTCTTTTTTTCTTATAATAGCTATCCCCACTTTTTCTACTTGATTGCATTACTTATCTCCTTCTCCTTGGCATGAGTATCATAACATTATCTGATTTTTCATATCAGTGATAATGTTTCAGTGTACTTTCTATTTATTTGTGATATTTAGAAAGATAATCAGTTTGGGCCAAGGAGTTTCCTGAGCAGCTTTACGTCACCCAAGTGCCTGATAATTCTAAAAATCTGATAGCTGTACAACATTTCTTCATTCATGATTTCAGGTATTACTACCCCTGGTTAAGCTCTGATTATACTTCCTTTCCAATTCTACATATTTTGTCCAGAACATCTGAAAAAATGTCCGTACAGGACCAAAAAACACATATGAGAATTATATGCTTCATGAACTCTGACATAAATGGTCTAATTTTGGAGGTGCTATTATGTTTTCAACCTGATATTTGCCTAGATTATAGGTGATTGTATTAAATGTAAACTTTAATCCTAGCAAAAGTGATAACATGTTTTTATTCCTGTGATCCCCAAAGTTCTAAAATGTTGATTTTGATATCATCTGAACAAGGGCATATTTTGAAATGTGAAATATCAAAATAAACAACAAAAAAGACACAGAACAATATGTGTTTGAGGACTCATACAGCATGAACATAAGAATTTTAATCCACAAATTATTATAAATATTATTTATATGGCATTTATTAGAATAACTTATTACTATATAAATAAAATAATATTTGAAGTTAGAGCTTGAGGAAGATAAGCATAAAACTTGATAAACAGATCTCTTAATAATTAGATTGATTTAGACAGAAAAACACTAAATTATTAAGAGAAATGACAGTCAGAACTAATTTACAAGATCCAAATCCCTCCAGTTGGACATGAAATTATTGCTATAATATTCCCAGAGGTTTTGGACAGAGAACTAATCTGTTGTGGAATAAGTTAGAGATGATTATGTGGCTGGTGATGAACACTATGGAGAACTCTTACTTTTCTTGTTTAAAGGGAGTGTTACGGATGGTATTACCTGCATCTGAATATAATAAAAATGGTTAAAAATAAGAATCAGTGACCTAATGTACTCTGCATGTTGAGTACAAATCTGTCTTACTGATTCAGGCTGTTTATAAAGACCTTGCCATTGGTAGGATTATCTTTTAAACTCAGAAGCTACATTATGCCTCTCCAAAGCAATCATTTCTTTTATGAATTGTACATTTTAGAGTCATCCACTCATAGCTGTTCCTGAATTATTGCTTCAAGGATATTCAAGGGTATCCTCCTAACTGTAGTAAAATAATTTCTCAAAAATTTTAAATACAATTTTTCAAAAGCAAAAGAGTAGCCTCATATTTGTTTTGGGATCTCTTGAAATATTTAGGTCTTCATATTCCAGATGGATTGAACACCCATGATCACAATTACTAGAATATATCAAACAGTTTACTACTGATTTAAAATAAATTACTTTAACACAACCAATCTTCTATGGTAACACTCAACTTTACCTGTCTCAATTGCTCAAGAAGAAACATCTTGAGATACAATATTCACAGCACAATATCTTAGAAAAGCACAACATTTTAAAATTTTAGAAAAAAAATCAGGATTCACTTTGTAAGAGTTGCACTTTATTATATCCTCTTAGAATAATCACATAGCAGTAAAAATTTAAAACAGAATAATACATAAAATGTTTGGCATAGAGTGGGTACTAAGAAATAAGTTCTCTTTCTTGAGTCCCAAAGCAGGTAAGATTTGTAAGTGGAGTATTGCAGGGTAGATCTTACTTAAGAGCATCTTAACACAGATATATGGGTCACTATAAGCTAATTCAGAAGTCTCAACTAGAATCAGCACATGAAATTGCCCCCATACACTTGGGTAAGAAAAGAGGAGAAACCTCACAGCCTGGTTTAGCACAGGGGCAAGGGCTAAAGAGCCACAGATAAAAAAGGAAAGTTTCTGAACATTGGTTCTTTAACCAAATTCTCTAGAAATTTTCAAGAGATACTCTGACTATGGAAACTAGAGTTTTAAAATATACAAACCAGTCTTGATTTGAGGAAGAAAATATTTATTTAATGTAGGTTTATTATAATTGTAAGAGTTCCAAAGGCAAGAAAAGGCACTTTTTTTATCACTGACTTCTAAATTATTATCAAGCATTACCAAGATCTCATTGTTTTACAGATTTTGCTTCTTGTATTTATAAGCAAATTTTATTCCTCCTTGATCTTGCTGCTTGTATTCATAAGCAAATTTTATTATTAAAAAAGCTATTTCTCATAGACTGTGAAACCTTTCTTACCCGTGTGACGTTTTAGAGAAATCTATTTTCACTTGTGTTTTGATAAAATCATTAAGAATAATTGTGAGCTTTTATCTCCCTATTGTCCTCTTTACTTTTACTCAATGAACTTAGAGTACGCAGTAGCCAGGTTTCAGGTGTACAAGATATATATAAATGAGCAAAGTCCTCCTGGTCAAGCAGCTTGAAGCATGTAATAAGATTATTGACCTCTGTCAGTGGATGGTTTGGTTACTAGAAACATACTTGCTTAAAAAGCAAATAAAGAAATACCAGATTATGTACTGTATTTCAGAAAAGCATACTGAAAACGTCAATCCATATGACTGCAGGCATTAAGAAAGTGTAGCCATAATGATTGAACCCCTACTAAGTTTTGCTTACTTGGCTTATATTATCTCTGTTATTCATTATGACAATATTATGAGGTTGGCCTTATTATCTTCATTTCTCATATAAAAAAAGAGTCTGACTCTTCAAGAGTTTTGACAACATATTCAGAGGTAAGCTAATAATAATCAGTAGAGCTGGCCAATGATAAGCCCATGATATTCTCTCATGTAGTATTTAATAGTTTGCACTTGAAAACGTCAATGCACCTGAGAATTTCACTGCATAGTTGCTTTGCCATATTACATATCTCCTCATGCTCAACTAATCCCTAGGCAGAGGGTCTTTAATGAATGCCAGATATAATGGTTAAGCTTAAGGTCTTAGAGGATTTCCTCAACAATGAAACATTTCCAGTGAGACTCAAAGGTATTTGGGCCAATCCAAACAAAGCCTAGAAAAGATAAATAAATATAATATGTACAAATTTGTAACATTGGAAATGACAAAATAAAATTAAGACTGCTTTACCGCATAATTTTTATTGAAAATCATGAGATTCTACCATCACAAAGTACCGAAAAACAGAGTGAAGAAAAATAGAGTGAAATAATATGCAGTAATGGAAGTTAACAATTTTGCCTATTCAGGATAGTTGTGGACACCTTTGAGATGTTACCAACTGATGTGGCAGGATTCTACTTTGTAGAATTTTTTCATGTAAATTATTAGAAATTTATTTTACAACACAATTTTTATTAAGAAATATAAAAGAAAGATATTTAGGTATTTATACTAGGATATCTGAAGGCATTGTCTTTAAGATTCTTGCATTTATGGAGTAATTTTACTTGTAGAGATTTTAAGAGATAATCTGTTCCAATGTCATTTTAAGATGGTAATTCATTATGTTATTATAATACTATATTTTATGAATTTTTCCTTGGATATTTAACAAAACTTACTACAAGAAGGATTAGGCATAATAATATGGTCATTGTCTGAAAGAAGCTTACGGTCTAGAGAGAAATTAAATGGACACACTGTTAGGGAAGAAGTGATACAATTACACAGGAAAAGATAGAAAGGATGAACTCAGGTCCATGACAGTTAATGAATAGGTACTTGTGGATGCTTCATGGTCTTTGAACACATCCTTGAAAGATATGTATTATTTTAACACATAAAGATGAATATTATATCAACAGTACAGGATACATAATATGAAACCTTATAAGATGGGACAAGTGAGCATCAAATTTTCAAGAACTTTGAATAAGTTTAGATAGCATTTGCCATAAAACAGCACATTGCTGAAGATTTATGAAAGGAGATTGGATCATATAATGAGAATGGTAATTTAGAAAGATTAATGTGGTAATTTCCTGAAGGTTTGACTAATCAGTGAAATGGACAGAATACAAGGGACCATTAGCAATAATGCAGGTGTTGAGAAAGGAGAGATTAACTAGAGTAGAGACAATAGGAATCACAACTCAGACTAATGCAAAGCACGGATGTAAATCTGGCAATCACCTATAAAAACTAATAAATAAATGAAACGAAACCTGTAACTCACTGGACTTAAGGTTTAAGGCTAAGAGTGAAGGAGTAACGAATAAACCACGTGAATTTTCAAGAGCAATAACAACAATAAGATGTAGACGTTACAGGAGCCACTTTAAAACTGAAATCTAAGTGGTAGTATTCAATATTCAATAGACTGAAATGTGTGTCTTGAGTTTCTGAGGAAGACTGGGAATGAAGATTGCTGATTCAGGAATTTAAAGAGATGTTAACAAATCTAATCCAATTGCAATTACAACAACTGCAACAAAATGCCCACAGAGCAGGAAAACAACCTCAGTGTGGGTAAGAAAGAGTAGCTTGGAAGGTAAGAAGGTAGAAAAATCCGAAATATAAAGAGAACCTAGCTGTCCTGGCATTGGTTCAAGCAAGATGAGTGCTTCTAAGGGCGACCTGGTGAATAATGTGAAATGCTGTAAAGATAAAGAAAGGTGCAGCTTGAGGCCGGGAGCGGTGGCTCATGCCTGTAATCCCAGCACTTTGGGAGGCCAAGGCGGGCGGATCACGAGGTCAGGAGATTGAGAGACCATCCTTGCTAACACGGTGAAACCCCGTCTCTACTAAAAACACAAAAAAATTAGCCGGGCGTGGTGGTGGACGCCTGTAGTCCCAGCTACTCGGGAGGCTGAGGCAGGAGAATGGCGTGAATCCAGGAGGTGGAGCTTGCAGTGAGTTGAGATTGCACTGCACTCCACTGCACTTCAATCTGGGTGACAGAGCCAGACTCCCTCTCAAAAGAAAAAAAGAAAGAAAGAAAGAAAGAAAGGTGCAGCTTGAACAAAGGGCACCTGTTCAGCAACCTTTGCGGGCTGGCAAGCATGATACCCTGACCCTGGGGTGGCTGTGCTCCTTCACTGAACCTATGCACCGTCTTCTGGTGTCAGCATTTTCCTTGGGCCTGTCCTCCTGTGCGGCCCCCATTACCTAAGCACAAAATGTCTAGAGATCAAGAGACCAGGTTTTAAACCTGTCAAGAATGCACAAGTGTCCATTTTTTTCTCTGAATGTGGAAATACTACAAATACATAAAATAAATTACTTTGTATTTCCTATCCAAATGACCTATGCAGGCTTTCTTATCCTAGTGCTGCTATGATATTGTAAGATCATTTACAGACTTGTTTACCAAATACTAGAATGCGCAATGAAAGACAAACCTGGTAGTTGAAAGAGAAATTTTCAGGATAGGAAAAATGGTATAGATTTCTCGGTAGATAGGAAACTTAGAAAACTTAGTTTTCTGGAGTTGTTTGCTTGTTTGGTTGGTTTTTTGTAAGAGGTAATCTTACAAGGTATTTAACTATAATCAAACTCCCAGTGAGCGATAGCAGTAGACATTATAAAGTACTCTGGCACTTTTAAGTATTTAAGTGTACTCTTTTATTCCCAATTTCTATTGGTCTGCAGTGCTCCTTGTATGTAGATACATGCTTAAAATGATGTGCTTGTGAGGGATGGGGGAAGGAGGAGAAAGAGGGAGGCACTCTACCATTATCTTGATGTGTTTATCTCAAAAATGACATAACTCTAATAATTAGACCAATGATATCTTGAAGTCCTCTCATCTTTACAAATTCTCTCTGCTTTGAGAAAGCAAGCACACTTCTAAGACAGGCTGGTTACTTCAATGTTGCCAGAGGAAAGACTATTCATTTTCAGTCGTTTCTTTCCTTCCACACATTTTGTAATAAAATAAGGCAGAGAAAGTCGATGATCTCTGACACTTAATTCACTCTCCTGGGTGCTCTTTCCCATCTCACTTTCATTCCAGACCCTTTTGCTCTGAGCCACTGCTCTCCCTCCTCCACTCAATTTCCTGGCCTTCCCTCGGCAGTGATCAGTGATCAAACAGTCAGTTACATTTCTTCGGGCTTGTGAAAAGATCATTTATTCATTGATGTAATCACCACTTTTGTAAATCCCATAATTGGATGAAGACAAACAAAAATCTGAACAAGCTCCTTAAACTAGACTTCTGAATGTAATTATTTATGATTTCTTCATTATGGCTGTTTTTCTCTCATCTGTATCTCTTGGTTTCTATTAGCCTGATACACAAAAGGAATTAAATTACATTTCAGATAATTGATACCTCTACTTATCTTGGCAAAAGAAGGAGGACAGTTTACTATCTCATTATGATGTGGAAAAAATGTGGTATGATTGAGGATGGAAGCTCTCTCAGCTCTGCTTGCTGTAACTATGCTGAGGATCTGAAAGCCTGTTATTAAAAGCATTTACTCATTTGAAATACACACAAACACACACGTGCATTTATTCTGTCAACAATTTCATATCCTATACTATCTACCTCTTTGTCGTATATACAAACAGCTAAAATACACTGTTGTTATTACTTAGAATAATTCAATATCTACTGGAAAATCTAAGGCTTCAATATGAGATTAAATGACACCAGGTGGTACTTAAGGGAGAAATTGTGGGGCATCATGAAGTATAAATCCTAGAATAAGATATCTATGCTATAGAAAGGAAGATAATTGCATTCATTGCTAACATTACATGCCTTGCCTGAACTAACAGCAGTCCATTAGGGACCTGTTCTTCCATCACTGTCAAATATCTTCTAGTTGCATGTAAGTCTATATACAGGAAGCACTGAGTGGTCAGTAAGTGCATGTTTTGAGAAATATTGGTTTTTAGGTGGAGATATTTTAATTAAAAATAAAAAGCTCCCCACAGTTCCTGAAAGCCTATTTCAGATCCTTTCCTTAGGATCAGAGCTTCATATCTCTCTATTTAAATACAGAGTGAGTGGCAAGTGTAAAATAATGACTTAGGACATAGGAGAAATGGCTTCAAATTTCACCTTTGCTAGGACAGTTCACTATATGTCTTTAGACAAGCCTCTTCTTAAACAGTTGTCCTTCTCACTACCAAGTATCTTTTGAACACATTTTCAATACTGTATTGATTTCCCAGTTGATGAATCCCAGCCCACCAAGTAGATGCCAACATTTGCCTCTGTAGCCTTGCTTAGAGATAGAGTATAAGCATGAATACTTAGATTCCTTCAAAGGATGGTTCAGAAGAAAATAAAGGAGGATGATGGCATTGAGCAGACCACATGTTGCTGGAGAGGGTGGTGGAATGCTGTACAGAAAGAGCTTTCAGGAAACAGTGCCAGATGCCCATTGACACCATAAAACGCCTCCTGACAGGATGCCTGCTATTGAGCCTATGTCGCAGGGTGAAACAGCACAGTCATCATGGCACCTGACTGTGATTGGGGTGTTGTATTTGGCTCCATATATACTGAGCCAGATTCTCTGCTCCTCCTACAGTTTATGTAAACGACCTACCAGCCTTTAACAAATTGCTTTTCCATCTAAATTTGTTAGACTAAGTCCTGGTGTTTCTAAATAAGAATGCAGATTAAAATACATATTAAGGAACTTGTGGTTTCTCGTGCCTGTAGGCTAACATTCAAATCCCAAATGCCAATGAGAGAAAGATCTTTCAGCAAAGGAGCCTGGTATAACCCATTAGTGAATGTCAGGTACATGATAATGAGGCTAGGAGGGGGCAGCTGTGCCCAGCTCTAGGTATTGAGTCATACTAATCCACTGGCCTAGGTATCCTGGCTCTTCTAATTTATGAAAGAAATTGGAAATCTGTATTATAATGTAAAATCATCCAACTTTATAAACATTGACGATTATGTACAAATGCTTTAAAGCACGACAGGATCAGAGAAAACATATCTATATGCTGAATGGAGCCTGTTGGCTTTCAGTTTACGAACTTAAAAAGGTATTTCTCATGCTGCTCCCTTTTTCTGGAATATTCAGCTGTAGTGAACCCTTCCCTGAGAAGCTTTTCTCGACCATCACACCGTCTATTAGCAGTAGGTAGTGAGTGGGAAAAGAGGAGACAAGGGAAGGTGAAGATCAGATGTAGAGCTGGGGAGAGTGTGGGAAAGATACACTTTACATTGGAAAAGAAACTATAATTTTAATTTAGATCAACCTAGACTTTTTTAAGCATTAAAATGAGAAGTCTGGATCATGCACGCTTTTTTAAACATGAAAACATAAAAGTGATAAGAAAAAAAAATACCTGGAAGAGTCTCTCTCCCTCTCTCTCTCTCTCTTTCTATATATATGTATACACACACACATATATATATACACATATATACACACACGTGTGTGTATATACACATACGTGTGTGTATATATATAGGGGGTGTGCTTGTGTGTGTGTGTGGGTGTGTATAAACAAAGGATATCTCTTTATATATATACATGTATGTATATATATGAAGAAGGATATCTCTTTCTCTAGATAGATAGATAGATAGATAGACAGATAGATAGATAGGTAGATAGATAGCATATTTATTCCTCTAGGGCTAAAGATAAAGATTAGGAAAAAATAACTTTGCTTATACCTCAAAGAGTCTACCTCAATAAAGAAAAATAGTCCACACCTCTTGTTGGCCACTGCACACCTAGAGCCCCAGTTGAGTAGAAACTCAATATTTGTCAATTCTCATGTATTTATGAGTATACAATTCAAAATAAAATGTGCATACACTACTGAAATAGCTATTTGTTTAGGTCGAATTATGAAACAATAGCTATTCTGAACCAGATAAAATTTTAGGCATAATTCAGTGCAGCCATATCATATAAGAAATGGAGACATAATGAAGTAAATTAACTTGCCAAAGTCATAAGCATCCCTACAGCATAGCTGGGGCAAGGCCTTTTTTATCCTAGATGCTAACACAGCTATAGGGCTGGAGTTTGCCATAAACCCTATTAAATAGTAAGTTACTTTTTAATAAGCATAAGTTTTTATTTTGAACTTGGACCAAAAAAGCTAGGGTTCCTCTATATCAATTTTGAAAAATAAATTCAAATTTTGAAAATATTTTTAGACGGAAATATTTCAAAGACTTTCTAGAAAGTTCTTTAGTTATGTTTCCATGTCAGCGTTTTGATATGTTTGTAATATGCTTTCTTGTTGATTGCTTCTCTTCCAAATGCTGGAAAGCAATTTACAGTTACATACTTGCTATACTTTTGTATATAGGATTCCAGTATACCCAGTCAAGGGCCCGTGACTAGTGTGTAAGCTATTTCATTACATGGAATCACCCATATTCCCCAGTCACCCTAGGGACTGTGCATCATTACCCAAACATATTATTTTCACATATATCTAATAATTTTATTTTAAAGTGTATATTTAATATTTCTTCCCATAATGATAAAATCTAGAAAATGTCTTAGTTTATAATTTTAGGAAAAGATTACTTATGCTAGAAGTGTGTTAAAAAGAATCCATGCTTTATTCCATTTATTGCTGCCACCAGAGAGGAAGTAACATGAGCTGTAGAATAAGCATAGGATTTACAGCTAAAACTGATTCCAAATACCGGTGACTATAACTTTGACACATTAATTCCGCCCAATAATCCTCTGTATTCCCATTTGTAAAATGTTGACAGTAGTACCAATTTTGCTAGGTTGTTGATAAGATGAAAAATTGATTTATTCAAAGCTCAATAAATGTCATAGTATTTTTATTCTTTTTTTATTGAAGATCTGCTAAGTGACAATTGCTCTCCTATATTTGCACAAGTTTTCTTCTGAAACCATAGTAGCTTGCCTACCCAATATTCATTATAATCTGTCCCCATTACATAGCAGCCTTACAGTGTAGGATATTGATCTGTCATGAGCTCCTGGGATTCCCACCTCACTCCTCTTTGACACAGTAAACTGGTTCCGAGAGAAACAATAGAGTTGAGTTGTTCTAATTAAAGCCTTAGACTTTCATCTAACAGAGTATTAAGGAGTCTCTCTACTTCTAGATGTTGTTAACATGAGCCAAACCAACCCGAGTATAAAGTGAAACATGGAGAAGAACCAATGCAAGAAATTGCAAAATAATTGGAAATTTTTGGAATTTGTTGGAAACATATTATGGGCAAACATTTTAAATCAATGAATAATATTGAATTAAGGCAATAGACTGCAAGCCCCCTAACCATTTTTGTTACTCAGCATTTACACTATTTCCTAATTTTTGTGTTTAAAAAAGATTCTAAAATGCATATTTTTGCCTCTATTTTCATTTTTATTATTGTTCTGTTGAGATTGCTTCCCAGAAGTAGAATTATCGGGCCAAACCATAAGAGAGTATTGACAGTTTTGTAACATATTTCCACAGTGCTTTCCAAAGCCATTGTGACTATTTACTTTTCTCTTTATGGGTTTGAGAGAAGCTTGTTTCTCTGCATTTTTACACAGTGAGAAATTATCTTTAAAAATTATTCTAAATTGCTAAGAAAGATATATTCACAAATCATACAGTGTTCCTTAAGTATTGATAAGTTAAAATAATTTTTAAAAAGATGACAAATTATGGCACTCTTTCTTTCTTTCTTACAAAAGGTTTATTCCAAATTTCAGAATAGTATTTTCACATAATTGTGTGCAGAAGTGGTTCCTTTCAGTGGGTTCTTGGTCTCGCTGACTTCAAGAATGAAGCTACAGACCTTCACAGTGATTGTTACAGTTGTTAAAGAGGGTGTCCCCAGACTTTGTTCCTTCAGATGTTCAGATGTGTCCGGAGTTTCTTCCTTCCACTGGGTTCGTGGTCTTGCTGACTTCAGGAGTGAAGCTGCAGACCTTTGCAGAGAGTGTTACAGCTGTTAAAGGTGGTGTGTCCAGAGTTGTTTGCTCCTCCCGGTGGGTTTGTGGTCTCGCTGACTTCAGGAAGGAAGCTGCGGACCCTCGTGGTGAGCATTAGAGCTCATAAAGGTAGTGCAGACCCAAAGAGTGAGCAGCAGCAAGATTTACTGTGAAGAACAAAAGAACAATGCTTCCACAGTGTGAAAGGGGACCCGAGTGGGTTGTCACTGCTGGTGAGGTTGCCAACTTTTCTTCCTTTATTTGGCCCCACCCACATCCTGTTGATTGGTCCATTTTACAGGTGCTGATTGGTCCATTTTACAGAGTACTGACTGGTGTGTTTACAATCCTTTAGCTAGACACAGAGCGTTGATTGGTGCATTTTTACAGAGTGTTGATTGGTGCATTTACAATCCTTTAGACAGACACAGAGTAGTGATTGGTGTGTTTTTACAGAGTGCTGATTGGTGCATTTACAATCCTTTAGCAAGACATAGAGTGCTGATTGCTGCATTTTTATAGAGTTCTGATTGGTGCATTTACAATCCTCTAGTTAGACAGAAAATTTCCCCAAGTTCCCACTCAACCCAGGAAGTCCAGCTAGCTTCACCACTCATAATGAAAAATCAAAAAGCAAAATGTAAAAATGCATATATATGTTATATGATTGCTACTATTTAAATCAGCTAGTCATAGAAAATGTACTAAAAGCAAACAAACTTATGTTTTATTTTCTTAAATTTCTGTATATTAAACTTTTATAAAGTAATTGCATTTCATTTACATAAGATTTCAATTAATTGAAATTAATTGAAACTATAATTAAATGTTAATAAATATTGGGTTTTACATTTTACATAGGGCATTATGAGCTTGGTAAATCACAAAGTACTCTAACATTCGTAGCCTTTATATTATTATTACACATCATATTAATAATAACAAAGTATTTTGGTGATACGACAGTCACTAAATAATTATGATAAATGAAACACCTGAGACTGAAAACAGCCAAACAGTTAAAGATCTCACATGATTAAAAGGATAAAAGATTGAAGATTGTTTGGAAGATCGCTTGAAGATTACTTGGAAAAAAACTTCATAGATATGTGAATATACAAATGAGTTAAGAGATAATCATAGCTAGGTAATCATAGCTAAATAATTACTTATTCTGCCTGGGCACTGTGGCTCATGCCTATAATCCCAGCACTTTGGGAGGCCGAGGCAGGCAGATCACTAGGTCAGGAGATTGAGACCATCCTGGCTAACATAGTGAAACCCCGACTCTACTAAAAATACAAAAAAAAAATTAGCCAGGTGTGGTGGCAGATGCCTGTAATCCTAGCTACTTGGGAGGCTCAGGCAGGAGAATGGCATGAACCTGGGAGGCAGAGCTTGCAGTGAGCCGAGATCATGCCACTGCACTCCAGACTGGGTGACAGAGGGAGACTCTATCTCAAAATAAATAAATAAATACATACATACATAAATAAAATAATCACTTATTCTAATACTGTATTTAAGTATGTTTTAAGATGCTTAGATAAGTAACCAAAGAGAAAATTCAAGACATTTGAAAACATTTTAATGTTGAAACATTTAAATACTTTTTATTCACTGTGAAAATTTTCATGCCAGTCAGAAATCTCTACACAATCCCAGCTGTTACCACAAATACCCTCTCTTGTCCACCAACAAAGGGACGGAGATTACATTATTCCTTAGTTTTCAGTACTGTCATGTGAGCAACTAAGACATTCCCCCAGAATACATTTAAAGGAATATACATTTAATTCTAAAATTGATATCTCTGGATTTTATGAAGAAGTATTGAAAACACCTTTGCAAATATTGTAACTGAGGAAATTAAGACAGCGAAAGAGATCAGACCTAATGGACTCCATTTTGCTTTTTAACCTTTAAGCTATCCTTGTTCATTCCTGGGTCTAGGCTGAACTGACCTTGGGAAGAAATTGAATTTATGGCTTGACTCTGAAAGAAAATTGATAATATTCCTTTCCCAAAAAGACCCCTTTCTTGCCTGGGGATCAGTCTGTCTTTGCAGGACTAACAAATTAGCTAGAAGATAAAAAATTATGGGTCAGGGGTCACGCAGCCTCTGACTGCAAGAGTCTGAACCTCCCTAAATTGCTCCTGGGGATAACACCACTAGTGTGAAACCTAAGATCAGTGTTTGAGCTGTTTTGCAGACCCTGCACTGGATGGTTCAGCGGACACCACCCTGACTGGTAATCTGGCTCAACCAGTTCCATGATCCCACCCGGGAACAGAAGACAACAAGTTGTCTTCAACCCACTGATTCCATCTCCAACCTGACCAATAAGCACTCCACACTCCTGAAGCCCCTACCCACCAAATTATCTTTGAAAGCTCTGATCCCCAAATGCTCTGGGAGGCTGAGTTGAGTAATCATCAAACTCTGGCCTCCAGCACAGCTAGCTCTGCGTTAATTACTCTTTCTCCATTTCAATTCCCCTGTCTTGATAAATCGACTCTGTCTAAGCAGCAGGCAAAGTGAACCCATTGGGCATTTACAGTTTCACTCTTTTTAGTCTCTCTCTCTCCTCAACCCTTCCACCATCAAAAAAACAATTTTTATGAGAGAATTTAAATTGTATGAAGTCACAACTACCAAAATTCCCAGAGCTGAGGGATGGGACGTTTCTGGCAGCAGAAAGAATAGAGATTTTGAGGAGGAAGAATGAGAAAGTGCATTTGTGTAGTACGTATGTGATTGTGTATAAATTAACTGAAGAGGAGGCAATTGTTTTAAATAAACCTTCATGGAGTTAGTTGAGACTATAATTTCAATGGTTACTTTAACTTTAGAAGGATCACTTAACTCTCAACTCCTTCGCCATGTTTTGATCACTACCATGGCTCTCCACCCGCCCCCCTACCCCACCCCACATCACAAATTGGGACACCGAGGAGTCCTTTGTCTATCTGAAAAGGAGAACAAGAAATCTCGCTACTAGTAGCACTCTTGTTGTCATGTACTCTCTGGGAGACCTTAGTTTTTTTAGTTATTCCATATGCATAAGATGCCCATATGTTCTGAACAAGAACACATTGAAAACTCAAAGACGACTAAAATTTTCCACATTTCACACCCCGGTTCTAAAGATAACTTCCCTTGAGCAAGTTTATGAACTTGAAATAATCAGGATGGAGTCAGTCCAATTCTAATTAGCAACATAAACCTCTGTTAAGTCTTTCTTAGTGGATTGTTTCTAACTCTTTATATGATGCGTTTCCTAGGTGGCGTTAAGAAAATATCTATAAAGAATGCACTTTTTTTCATTCTGGTGAACTAAGTGAATAAACAATATACAGGCAAGAGTTCAAAATCATAGATATATTTCTAAATAAACATAAAATAAATTCTGCTTAGGACCACTTTAATCATATCAAAGCAATAAGCATAAATAACTATAAGCTATGCTGATTTACATTTTCATGGTATATGCAATATGAATTAAGTGTTTGTATCATGGTTCCAGAATGAATGCATATAATCATGTAAGGAGGAAAAGAAATGCTTGGAAATAGAAAACCAGCAGGTAAGAGCACTAAGGAAAAATAAAGCTGGCACCATTTGCCAGGGTATAGCAAACGACCAATTGTAAATAAAATACAGATGTAAAAGATAATAGAGAAAAGAAAGAAATATCACTAAGATATTCTGAAAAGTGAAAATAAGCCATTTTCTCCCTAATATTTTTAATACTTTTGCTCAAAATGGATCAAAACCTCAACATACATAATTCAGTATATATAAGTTTACATTCTTGTTTCTCCCCCACAAATATCTTGCATATTTAACATTAACATCTTGAAGTATACTTTATTAGTGTAAAATACTACTAATTCTGTGATATTTTGCTTACTTTGTACATATTTATATAGACTACTTAAAACAAAGAGACAAAAATAATTGTTATCAGGTTAAACTTACTCAACTTCAGAATTATCCTTTTGCCAATAGTTATTCATCATTTTATTTATTTTTTTCTACTTGGGCTTGTCACTTTCTAATCACTCAAAACTTTGTTTTGAACATAGTTACAACGAATTACCAATAGAAAGACATTCTGCAGAAGTAATTCTTGGTTCTGGAGTTTTAAGTGTTGCCAGTTGAAATGAAATCCCCAGTTGACTTGATGATTAAAGCTAAACATTCATCTAGATCTAAGGTCTTGTATTACATGTGGCCTTATTTTTCTTCAGTATAATAGCAGAACAGCTTTTTTTTTGGTATTTAATGAACAGAAACACTAACTTACATAAAACACATATTATTTATGATATCTTTAATATCCTAAATGTTGAAATTTGAAAACATGTAGCTGTTATTTTTTAGTTCTAGGAAATATCTAAATTACAACATGATCCCAATGGGCAGGAAAATTACCAGACTTAATTAATTGAGCAAATGTTGTATTTTAGTAGATACTCATTATTGTGTTTAGTAGATATCAATATTCTATTTAAAATCCAATTATTTAAAAAACTCACAAAAGTGGCTATATAAACTGCATAGGAACTTTCTCACAGCTTTCCCTGTTGCAATTAAAGCAAGATTACTAAAACATTATTTACTAAACATTACATCTATAACACTTGAAAGGAGAGAAAACTGTTTCTTATTCTATCTCAAGATACGTATCACCTAATTTTAAAAAATAATATCTCATTAACCATGTTACATCTGTTATATGATAATTAATGTGTGTATATATATTTATGCTATTTTATGTGAAGTCATATATAATTGATTTGCAGAATAAATACTTATATAAGTCAAGAGCCCTAGTTACCAGCAAAGTAAATTACCTAATTTTTTTAGTAATACACACACATGCATTACACACACAGACATAGTTATGAGATTCAGAATATCTTTATGAATACAGATTTTCAGAACTTAAAACCTGAATTTACAAATGGATGTTATTGGTGTCAATATAAAAGAGAAAAATTTCAAAATTGTGCAACAGTCCTAATCTCTAATTATTATTATATTTTGGAATAAACTCTGGTTTTTAAATTTTCTTATCTGTATAAATTTATGTGATACAAGTTTAATTTTGTTACATGGATATATTGCATAGTGGGAAAGTCGGGGCTTTTAGTTCATGCATCATCAGAATAATGTACATTGTATCCATTAACTTTTCATCACCCATCTCTCTCCCATGTCCTACCCTTCTAAATCTCCACTGTCCATCGTTTCACACTCTATGTCCATGTTACACTTATTGAGCTCCCACTTATAAGTTAGAACACACTATTTGTCTTTCAGTGTCTGAGTTGTTTCTCTTAAGGTCATAGCCTACAGGTCTATCCATGTTGCTGTGAAAGACATGATTTCATTTTTTTAATGCATGAATATTGTTCAATTATGCATATATACATTTTCTTCACCCATTGATCAACTTAGATTGATTCAGTATGCTTTCTCTTGTGTTTAGCACTGCAGCAAACATACAAAAGCAGGAATCTTTTTGATATAACTGTTTCTTTTCCTTTGGGTAGATACCCGGTAGTGAGATTGCTAGATTGAATGGTAGTTCTAATTTAGTCCTTTGATAAATTGTGATGACAATTTTGAAAAACCTTAGGAATATATTCACCATATTTAACATTGCAGAACAATAGAAATTAAAATGGATAAATAAATATACACTCACATACAAAAAAAAAAATACCTTTGAAACACAGTACTCTCCAACATAGTAAAAGCAAACCCTGTAGGGTAGTAATGTTGTGGCTTAGCCTATAATGATTCTGAGGAAGAAAAGTACCCTCTAGCATCTGGAAACCAGTCTGGCACTCACAGATAGATTTAGAAGATCTCCTGATGCACATAAATACATCTGTAAAACATCATCAGACAAGGCCACTCTGTGGCCATGGAAAAACAAGACAAAAACAAGACTATTCAGAAATCACATCTGAGGGGGGAAAAAAGCCACAACCAAACAGCAAATACTCTCCTACTCTGACAAATTTGAGTGTCTGTTGCTTCTCTTTTTTAAAGCATGTATCTTCATTTTATTTTTTTAATAATTTATTTGTATTATATATGTTTATGTGAGGTACAATGTGATTTTTCCAATATATGTATACATTGTGGAGTGACTAAAGTGTTAGAATGTCTTTTATCAAGAAAACAAAAGATAACAAGTGATGGCAAGGATGTGGAGAAAGGTGAAATCTTACTCAATGTTGGTAGAAATATACATTACTACAGCTATTATAAAAAACAGTGTGCAGGCTCCTCAAGAAATTCAAAGCAGAACTACCATATGATATAGCCATTCCATATGACATGGCAATTTATGAATATATATATATATACATACACACACAGAAGAAAGGAAATAAGTATGTAGCAAAGATATCTGTACCTCCATGTACATTGTAGCATTATTCACAATAACCAAGATATGAAAAAACTTATGTGTTCATCAGTCCATCAGTGGACAAATGGACAAATACCACTCTTTCTTTATCAAAGCTTTATCATAGCTTTAGCCTCATTCTAGTCTTTCCTCCTTAGGTAGAATTTATTAAGATAAGCATTTAACCAAGGAGGTGAAAGATGTCTGCAAAGAAAACTATAAAACATTGATGAAAGAAATTCAAGATTATATGAACAAAAGGAAAGACAACCCATGCTCATGAACCAGAAGAATTAATATTATTTAAATGACTGTACTACACAAAGAAATCTACAGATTTCATGTAATCCTTCTCAAAATACGATTAACATTCTTCACAGAAACAGAAAAAAATAATCTTAAAATTTGTATGGAATGACAAAAGACTGAATAGCCAAAGCAATCCTGAGTGAAAAGAACAAAGCTGGAGGTATCACACTATGAAACTTCAATGTATACTACAAAGCTGTAGTAACCCAAGCAACATGACACTGACATTAAAACAGACACATGGACCGATGGAACAGAATGGAAAACCCAGAGATTAAGTCACACATCTATAGCCAACTGATTTTTGACAAAGTTGCCAGGAACACTCAGTACACTCAGTAGGGATAGGACAATCGTTGATAAGTGTGCTGGGAAGACCGGGTATACATATGCAGAAGAATGAAACTAGGCCTCACCTCTCACTGTAGAAAAATCAAATCAAAATGAATCAAAGTCCTAAATGTAAGACCCAAAGTGCTAAAACTACTAGAAGAAAGCATAGAGGAAATGCTTAAGGACATTGGCCCGAGAAAAGATATATTTAAAAAGACCTCAAAAACACAGGCAACAAAATCAATAATAAACAAATGGAATTATATCAAACTAAAAAGCTTCTGCACAACAAAGGAAACGATCGAAAGAGTGAAAAGACAACCTAGAGAATGAGGGAAAAGATATGCAAACTACACATCTAACTGGGGATTAATCTACACAATACTCAAGGAACACAAACATCTCAGCAGCAAAAAGAACAAACAATCCAAATAAAAATGGGCAAATGAGATGAACAGACATTTCTCTAAAGAAGACATACAAATGGCCAATAAATACATGAAAACAAAATGCTCAGCATCACTCATCATCTCAGAAATGCAAACTAAAGCCACAATTTGGTATTATTTTACTCCAGTTAGGATGGTTATTATCAAAAATACAAAATAAATAAATAAATAAATAAATAAATAAATAAATAAACCACCACAAATGCTGGTAGGGATATGGAGAAAAGGAAACTCTTACATAATGTTGGTGGGATTGTAAACTAATGTGGTCACTATGGAGAACAGTATGGAGGTTCCTCAAAAAACTGCAAATAGAACTATCATATGATCCAGTAATCCCACTACTGGGCACTTATCCAAAGGAATGGAAATCATTATATCAAAGACATATCTGCACCCCCATGTTTATTTCAACATTATTCATAATAGCTAAGATATGGAATCAATCTACCTGTCCAATAATAGATAAATGAAAAAAGAAAATATAATGTGTACATATATATGGGGTATGGTATATATACACAATAAAATACTAGTCAGCCATTAAAAGGAATGAAATCCTAACATTTGTGGCAACATGGATAGAACTGGAAAACATTATGTTAAATGACATAAGCCAGGAATAGAAAGTTAAATACCACATGTTCTCACTCATATGTGGAAGCTAAAAAAAAAAGGTTGACCTCATGGAAGTATAAAGTAGAACAGAGGATATGAGAAGCAAAGAAGAGAAGAAGGATGGGAGATATAGGAAGAGATTATTAAAGGATACAAAATTACAGCTACAAAGGAAGAATAAGTTGTACTATTCTGAAATACCACTGTAAGATGACCATTGTTAACAATAATGTATTATATAATTTCAAATAACTGAAAGGAGGATAGGGAATGTTCCCAGCATAAGGAAATGATAAGTGTTTGAGATGACGGATATGCTAATTACTCTGATCTGATCACTATACATTATATGTATTGAAACATTACCATGTACCTCATGAATATGTGCAATTATTGTTTGTCAATTAAAAATATGTTTTAATTTAAAAATAAAAAGTAAAAAATTACTACATAATAATTCCACCTTCTTTACCTTATTTAATTCAGAAAATTGTACTTGCTTAAACTTTCCCCAAAGTCACTAACACAGTTCTAAATCCTGTAATAACTTCTCTTTAACACCCTCTTACTAAGACACTCCATAATTCCCCACAGTATGTGTTCTGCTTCAATGCAGTGATTAGTAAGCACAACTTGTTCAATTGGTAATCTATGGCTGGAAGGTACTGATAGAACAAAGTTATTTCATAGCAAATATGCATTTTCATTTATCAGTATACAGATATCAAGTATAATATTTAATAACACTTTTACTACTTTATTTCTCATGATATATTTAAGTGTACTCAAAACACTAAAATGTTTATTATACAGCTTGATAATTTTGCATCATACCTGTTTCTATAGATTTGCAAAGCTGGAAGCATGACAGGTTTAGGATGTAAGTATGAACAACCACCCATTATAACTAGAGTTTTAAAAAACCAAATAAATATTGTTGATATATAAATATCATCCTAAATAATTAGTATGATGAACAAATGATTGGTACTTTGGAAAATTAAATAGTATATCTGGATTTATTAGAACCAATGAGGTATTTTTTTTCAAATTTCTACTTTTTTTAGATACAGGGTTTACATGTACAGGTTTGTTACATAGGTATATTGCACCCCAGTGGGAAGCATAGTACCCAACAGGTAGTTTTTTAACCCATGTCCACTTTCCTCCCTCCCTACTCTAGTAGTTTGCAGTGTTCATTCTTCCTATGTTTATGTCCATGCATGCTCTATGTTTAACTCCCACCTGTAAGTGAGAACATACGGTATTTGGTTTTCTGTTCCTGCATTAATTTGCTTAGAAATGTGGCCTCTGGTTCCATCCAAGTTGTTGCAAAAGACATGAATTCATACTTTTCATGGCTGCATAGTATTCCATGGTGTGTATGTACCACATTTTCTTCATCCAGTCCACCATTGATGAACCACTAGGTTGATCTCTTCGCTATTGTGAATGGTATGGGGATGAACTTATCAGTGCATGTGTCTTTTTGGTGTAATGACCTGGGTTTTTTTTGGATACATATCCAGCAATGGGATTGCTGGTTCTAATGGTAGCTATGTTTTAAGTTTTTTGAGAAATCTCCAGACAGTTTTCCATAGTGCAATATTCTGAGCCCTTTCCTTTTAAGCAATATTGAATTTTTGCCTATAAGTAAATGATTATGGACTTATTCTCTTTCCTCATTTCCCTCTCCCTTATATCTATTTTATTCAATAATATTATTTTTCTTTATGTTTACTTTTATGTGGCTAAATATGCCTATATCTCTAAAACTTGATTTGTGAGCTCTCATGTAAGAGGCAAACAATGACATTATTCTACTGTTCACCTTTTTCTCCCATTCCTGGACCTAACCCCCAATGCATTAATTATACAATTTCTATACTTTCCTGGACATATGTCATCCTATCTAAACAGTTACTCTCATGTGCACCTTTATTTTGTCTTAGACTTGCAGTAAAGTATATTCAAACATTTTGCTGAAATGTGCCTCAGTGATCTTTTTTTTCGTTTGGGTGAAATCATCTAGTCGTTTCCTAAAGAAGGGCTCATGAGAACAATACCCTGTGAGTTCTTACATGTTCAAAATTCTTTGGTTGTAGCTTTCTTACTGCAAGCACTACTTAATACAATATAAAACACATGGCTCCTATTATTCCCTGAAAGATATTACAAGTGTTCTTTTTTGTTTTGATTATTTATTACAAGTGTAGAGAGGAGATTTGGATCTATGTTGCCTACAGGTTTGTCTCAAGCTCTGTACAGAAATTTTTAATTTAAGATTAGATTGGTGCAACAGTAATTGTGGTTCTTGCCATTACTTTCAATATATTTTATCCTCAAATAAGAAACTAACTCTAATAGAAAAGTCACAAAGAACATCTATGCTTCTGTTAAATCTACTTTTCTCTGAGGAATGGCGTTACACAATGCTAACCAAAACTATGCAATAGAAATGTTTAGAGGATGTTAACTAAAGTCATGTTTGATTTTCCCATATTTAGATATTTAGCATAAAATAGCATTATAAAAAGGATCTCAGTTGTAAAATTTTGACCATGAAGTCCAAATTCTTACAGCATCATCATGTGTCTTTAAATAAAATACAGCTGCAACAAATATTTCTTCTGTAGCAAATGGGTTAGGTTAAATTATTTTTCTGGCATCATATATTCCAATAAAAATTTAAAGGTTTCAGTTAGAAACATCTGTTTATGTAGATAAATTGACAGGACAATTGACATCTACCCAACAGTTTCAAAGAACTCATGGGTAAAATTAGGGAATCACAGTCCAAAATGCACAAGCTGTCATTATAAACAACTATCTTACTACAAAACAGATAATTTTTAATCAGATTTTTCATACATGGCAAGAATGCTAAACCACCTTTGGAGGACTGCAGTGACTTTCTTACTAATCTTTCTTCTCCTAGATTTTGTTCCTATAATTCGTCCCGTACACAACCATAGCAGTTATATTCCTAAAATATAATTTTCCATATCTACCTCTGACTGAGAAACTACTAAATAAAATTCAGACTCCTCAATATTTAACACCCTACTCAATATGATATGAATCTATTCTTTCACTTATATCTCTCATTGCTTTTCTTTTAGAAGACCTCCTGAAAAGGTCCAAGTATTGCTCATAGAACGTATAAAACACAGCTCTATCTTTGCTTACCCCTTTTTAAAATCTCCTGCCTTTAAATTACACTTGAAGATTTCATGACATCTCCTCCCTTTAAAATCCCCTGTCTTTAAATTACACTTGAAGATTTCATGACATCTCCTCCTTTTCTTTATGTTTATGAATATCCGGCATTTCATTGAACAGCCAGCACAAATCCCACAATTTCTGTGAAATTTTGTCCAAATTTTTCAACCATTTTCTGAAATTCTGTAAGTCCTGTTGAAGCGGAGACAAATAGATACTATTTATATACTCTATTTTATACTGTAGATTTGGATACTATTTTATACTCTAGATTTGGAAGATAACCACTAAGAGTAAGGGAAGCCTATTATAATAGCTTAGACTTTTATATTATGTTTTTAACTTTTAGAGAAAAAGAACCACATAATAAAATTCTCAAGGCTCTCCCATTTTAATTTAGCACTGTATTAATCATAAAATAGTTAAATATAGTTTAAGAGTCTGTATTTAAATTAGGAAACCCATTATTATATTTCATCCCTCAAACAGGTCAACAGATAAATCACTTATATAGAGAGATACTTAAATAGTTGATAGGCATCGACAACAATTTTTTATAATAGTTCTTAAGAAACTGGAAATAGAATGGTACTTTATTAATATTTATACCAAAACAATGATAGCTAACAACATTATTGGTGATTTCCTAAAGGTATTTCTGTTAGCTGAGGGAAAATATAAGAATGCTGCTAATATCACTTTCTAAAAATGTTTGTCTGGAAGAGACAGGCAATAGTACAAAAAGAATACAAATGCTATCTAAATGAGATGATAAACTCATAAGTATTTGTAGGTGATAGAATTTTCTGCTTAGTAACCCCAACAATGTCACTAAAAATAAAATACATGTTAAAATAAATAGAAAAAATATAATGAATCCTCTTGGATTAGTAAAAATAGTTATAAAAACAGTTATAAAATTAGTAATACATGTTAAAAATATAAAGTAATTATAATTTAATGCAATTGAAATAAAAGTCAAGAAAGTAATAAATTTTCAAATATAAAATACGCTCATTCACTCAAATATAAAAGTCAGCATAATCAAGAAATACCATTATTTTGTTTAGAGAATAAAAATCAGCATAATTATACCCTGTGTGGAAATAAACAGAAACCATCCAAATGAGAACAAGCAGAGGACATTTTGTTCAGAGATTGCTATAGCAAGGAAATCATCCACCATCACTTGCTTTAGGTAGAGACTCAAATGTAAGCAGGGAAGTGGGAAAGCTTTAGAGTAGAAAAAAGGGAAGGCTTCAAGTATTCCCCAACTGGAAACATGTTATCACAGGAAACCTGTAGGTGGGTGAACTAGAAGCAGAGCTTTTTACATGATTAGTTAGTGGTACATATTTGACTCTCTTTGCTTATTCTAAGTTAGAAGTAGAGGCAAAATGAAAAGAATCTGTCAGTTATTTATCAAGCTCTGGTAGTTTGGGACCAGTTGCCACAGAGATTATTGTTTGGCTTACTTGGCTGGTTGCTAGAGATAGTGGTCTGATTTTGTACATGTCTGACTTATAGATAATAAGTTGGCTTCCAGGGCTGGTTGCTGCAGACTGCAGGTCAGAGACAGACAGGCTTTATAAATAGATTAGATAGATAGATAGATAGATAGATATTTCATATATAACATGTTATATTATATAATTATATATTATATATTATGCAATTACATATATAATTATACATATATAATTACATATTAATTATATTACATATATTACATATATAATTATATACTTTACATATATAATTATACAATTATATATAACATATAAATGTATAATATATAATATAATTATGTATTATGTTATATATAGCATGTATAATATGTATATAACATACATAATACATAATATGTATCTATATTATATATAACATGCTATATATAACATATAATTATATATGTTATATATGAAATATCTATCTACCTGTCTAATCTATTTCATATATAATATGTTATATTATATATAATTGTATATTATATATTATATAATTATATATTATATTGAATAACATGTTATGTATAATATAACATTTATATATAACATGTTAACTATATTTTCTGTCTCTCACCAGCTTCACAATATTTGGTGGCTAGGAATAGGACCCACATACAGTACCAGCAGTTGTGCAAATTGATAACATTCCAGGAAGATAATTTGATATTTTACATTGAAAGTCTGTATGGTGCAGATACTCTTTCCCCATGTATTTCCAGCGAGTGAGGGTCTCCCTAGAAATATATATGCCTATAACACAAATAATATCAGTATAATTTAGGGGAAACTACAGTAAAAAGATTACACGTGTTTAAAATGAAAGATCATGGCCCCTAGTACACAGTAAGTACTAGAACTGTAATAAATGCTAAATGATAATTAAATAATAAATGAATAAATTGATGTATCTTTTAATTAATACAATAGTTAGCTAACAAACCAATACCTGTGAGATAACTGTCACTATAGCATATAATTGCAGTTTACAGCTTTGGAAGCATAAATTATCATGTACACATTTAAAAGTCTATATTTATTAAAGGAAAAACACAGTAGGCACTTGTCCTTAACTTGTACTTTTGCACTAGTATATCAGATAACTAGGTGATAACTAGAAATAACTTTTTACTTTTAAGCTTATTTAAAAAGGGATATTTTATGCAATGATTTAAAGATACAAAATTATATTTTTCTCAGTATTGTCATTAATGACCCAAATGGCATTCTAAAGAAATATTACTTCATTCTTTGGGGATTATATAAAAGTTAGAAAAATATAGCACATGAAAAAATAATTATTCTCATAAAATGATAGCCCTGCATTTTTTTTTTTTTTTTTTTTTGAGACGGAGTCTGGCTCTGTCGCCCAGGCTGGAGTGCAGTGGCCGGATCTCAGCTCACTGCAAGCTCCGCCTCCCAGGTTAATGCCATTCTCCTGCCTCAGCCTCCCCAGTAGCTGGGACTACAGGCGCCCGCCACCTAGCCCGGCTAGTTTTTTGTATTTTTTTTTTAAGTAGAGCGTGTTAGCCAGGATGGTCTCGATCTCCTGACCTCGTGATCCGCCCGCCTCAGCCTCCCAAAGTGCTAGGATTACAGGCTTGAGCCACCGCGCCTGGAAGAGGGAAAACATGCGTTCCCAAATAACATTTATAACCATACATTTAAATGTTGTGATCTCAATAGTTTAGGTTAGCTTGATAATTTCAATATATATGAATGTTTTATGGACTGGTGTAGTCTCTTTAATTAAAACTACATTTTTTTCTTATATTACCTAAAGAAGCTCAAGGGGATGAAATATTCAATTACAAGACTGTCTATATTAGAGATATCATTTAACATAAAAAAAGAAGTACTCCAACACAAAATTGAAAGAGTTCTAATAGAAAATAATTAACAGAAGTATCCAGTGAAAATGAGCAACTCAAATACACATAAGGACTGCCAATTTACAATGCCAAATTTTTCTTACCTGTGCAGGATTTTATGCCAAAACTAGACATGAATTGGATCTTTAATTAACCTTGAAATAAACTAGTCAATGATGCTGCAAATAGTAAACACTAATTATTTTGATTTACACAGGAATGGCTAGAGTAGGTGGTATGAGTATCTGTCCATAAATGGATTTTCACAAACTCCTCTGACTTCATCTCCTTCCCCGGAAAGAAATTCTTTCTTCTTATAAATGTTCTCCACAATTGTGAGGATCACATGGTCCCAAAAAATGGTGACAAGCAAATGACACAATATTTTTCAAATGTTTTGAACAAAAGTGAAACAAAATTATTCTACTAGAGTTATTAGACTCTAAAAATCGATTGAAAATTTTCTAACATTAAAATTCCTACATATGAATCCTATATGCAACACATATGACCAAGAGTTTGTGACCAACAATTTTAGAATCATGGCTCAAACACTACCATATAACCCCCACTAATCCCTCCAGCATCCTGGTCCACAGTAATCCCTTGCCATCCTATGGTAATATGCTTCCTTCACTTCTGTTGGATAAAGGAAGATTTACTGAGGGAAGCCCAGGACTTAAGTTTGAATCACCTGAGATATACCATACAACTGGCTTCTCTTACTGCTTAATTTCTCAGAAATGTAATAAAATAGAATATTTCATTTCCCTCACCAGACCAGGGAAAGTATCTTTCTTTTTCTTTTTCACACAACCACCCTCCACCACATATTTACAACATGTTTACAGAGCCATTAAAAAAACTCTCTTCTTGGAGTTTGGCTATCACAAATTTCTGCGTGAAATTTCAGAGGCAAGTAACTATAAAGTAGGTAATCTTCTGGAAGAGAGGTTACAGGAAAGTGCATATAGTAGCTGGAAAATAGTCTTTTCAAAAACACACTCTTTACATCACTCTTAATAACTGAATTTGTTGGACCTTGGTAGGCACAGCCTTTGAATTTGTGTCATAGACAAAGCCAGGCCATAATGTTCTGAACAAGTTGCATTTGTACAAGAATACGTCTAGCACCATTATCAAAATCCCAAGAGGGGTCAAGATCAGGATGAAGCATCAAATTGCTAATTAATAGCAATATGGTGGATTAAAAATTCTGAAGAATTATCTGCTAGAATAAATAAATTTTGAAATAGTTGATTAGATCTTAGTAGAAAGATCATGTCAAGTGGATTACTGGGCCCACAATAAGTAAAGAAAACCTTCCCATTATGATGCTGAGGAACTTCTGAAAAGTGAAGTGTGAGCTGAGACCAGGGCAGTGTTTGCACACTAGAAAGGTCAGGTTGCTTTGAGGGCAGACACTGATACCAGGAGCCCCAAATTTCAACTGAAACAGAGACCGTTTGGCTGTCCATGTGGAGAAATCAGAATGTAAAATAATCCATATGCATAGTAAAAAAATAAAAAGGGTTCCAACACTAAGATGATCTCACATGACAAGTTTGAAAGTAATCAAATATTTTATAAAGACACAACCAAAGAAATAATATTAGTTAGCTAAAATTTGTAGCACAGAAAGTCAAGGATATAGAAAAATATAGAGTTTGGGATACATGAAGAATAAAGGAGACATTCTGTAATGTGCCCATTTATATATTTAAAAATAAATTACTGTCAGTATATTTTTAATAAACACTGAAATTCCCAGAAATGAAACTATTATTCAAGTCTTTCTACAGTAGACTAGAAAAGAAATAGTGTTCACACAATGAAATATTACCTAACAGTGAAAATTAATAAAAGTTATAACTGTAACCAAAAATGTGGATGAATTACGGTAATGTAATGAGTGAATAAAACTGGTTGCAAAAGACTCTATATAGTTATCCAACATGTTTACATATTTCTAAAACAAACAAAAATAATCAATACACTAATAACACATATGTGTGAAACAGAAATAGTGATATGGTTTCGATCTGTGTCCATATCCAAATCTTATGTTGAAAGGTAATTCCTAATGCTAGACATGCGGTCTAGTGGTAGGTGGTTGGATCAGAGGGGCAGTTTCTCCTAAATGGTTTAGCACCATCCTCCTAGTGGTGTTCTTTTTTTTTTTTTTTGAGACAGAGTCTCGCTCTGCCGCCCAGGCTGGAGTGCTGTGGCCGGATC
>NW_012116555.1:2681502-2688667 GCF_000951035.1 Colobus angolensis palliatus
GCCTCCCGGGTTCACGCCATTCTCCTGCCTCAGCCTCCCAAGTAGCTGGGACTACAGGCGCCCGCCACCACGCCCGGCTAATTTTTTTTTTTTTTTGAGACAGAGTCTCGCTCTGCCGCCCAGGCTGGAGTGCTGTGGCCGGATCTCAGCTCACTGCAAACTCCCCCTCCCGGGTTCACGCCATTCTCCTGCCTCACCTTCCCGAGTAGCTGGGACTACAGGCGACTGCCACCTCGCCCGGCTAATTTTTTGTATTTTTTAGTAGAGACGGGGTTTCACCGTGTTAGCCAGGATGGTCCCGATCTCCTGACCTCGTGATCCGCCCGTCTCGGCCTCCCAAAGTGCTGGGATTACAGGCTTGAGCCACCGCACCCGGCCCCTAGTGGTGTTCTTATCATAGAGTTCTCACAAGACCTGGTTGTTAAAAAGTATAGTACCTTTCCCCCTCTCTCTTCCTCCCGCTCTGAACATGTGAAATGCTGTCTCCCCCTTTACCTTCTATCATGATTGTAGGTGTCCCCAGAAGCCAAGCAGATACTGCCATGATTCCTGTACAGCCTGCAGGACCATGAGCCAATTAAACCTCTTTTCTTTATAAATTACCTGGTCTCCAGTATTTCTTTATAGCAATGTGAGAAGGAATACAAAAATTGCTACCAGTAGTGAGGTATTGTGATAGAGATACCTGAAAATATGGAATTGGCTTTGGAACTGGGTAATGGGCAGATGTTGGAAGACTGGAGGGGGACTCAGAAGAAGACAGGAAAGTGAGGGAAAGTTTGGAACTTCTTAAAGACTTGTTTTGTTGTGACCAAAATGCTCATAGTGATATGGACAGTGAAGTCCGAACTGAGGAGATCTCAGAGAGAAATTAAAAACTTACTGGGAACTGGAATAAAGGTCACTTCTGCTCTGAGTTAGTAAAGAACTTGACAGCATTGTGTCCCTGCCCTAGAGATCTGTGGAACTTTGAACTTGAGAGTAAGATTTAGGGTATCTGGTGGAATACATTTTTAAGCAGAAAAGCATTCAAGATATAGTCAGGCTGTTTCTAACACCCTATGCTCATAAGCATGAGCAAAGAAATGACATAAAACTGGAACTTATATTTGAAGGAGAAGCAAAGTATAAAAAGTTTGAAAAATTTCCAGCTCAGCTATGTGGTAGAAAAGAAAAGCCCATTTTTAGGGGAGAAATTCAAGCTGGCTGTAGAAATTTCCATAAGTAAAGAGAGATCACTTGCTAATTGCTAATAGCCAAGACAATGGGAAAGGGCCTCAAAGGCATTTCAGAGATCTTCATGGCAAGCCCCTCCCATCATAGTCCAGAGGCCTAGAAGGAAAGAATGGTTTCCTGGTCCAGGCTCAGGGCACTGATGACCTGTACAGTCTGGGGACACTGCTTCTCAAGTCCCAACCACTGCAGCTCCAGCTGTGGCTGAAAGGGGCTTACGTATGGCTCAGTCCGCTTCTTCAGAGGGTACAAGACATAAGTCTTAGTAGCTTCCACATGATGTTAAGCCTGTGGGTGCACAGAGTACAAGAGTTGAGGCTTGGGAGCTTCTTTCTAGACTTCCGGGGATGTATGGAAAAGCCTGGGTGCCCAGAGAGAAGCCTGCTGCAGGAGTGGAGCCCTCATGGAGAACTTCTACGCAGGTAGTGCAGAGGGGAAACATGGGGTTAAAGCCCCCATTCAGAATCCCCTCTGAAGCACTACTTAGTGGAGCTGTGAGAGGAGGGCCGCCATACTCCAGACCTCAAAATGGTAGATCCACCAGCAGCTTGCACTCAGCCTGGAAAAGTCACAGGCACTCAGTGCCAGCCCTTAAGAGCAGCTTCGGAGGATGAACCCTGGAAAGCCACAGGGGCAGAGCTGCCCAAAGCTTTTGGAGCCCACCCCTTGCACAAGTTTGTCCTGGATATAGGACATGGAGTCAAAGATTATTTTGGAGCCTTAAGATTTAGCGACTTTCCTGCTGTGTTTTGGAATTGCAAGAGGCCAGTAACCCCTTTCTTTTGGCTGATGTCTCCCATTTGGAACAGGATTATTTACACAATATTTATACCACCATTGTATCTTGGAAGTAACCAGCTTGTTTTTGATTTTACAGGCTCATAGACTAAAGGGACTTGCCTTTAGTCTATGAGGACTAGAACAACAGGGAACAGAAGAAGCAGACTAGATAATAACACAGAGGTAAATGCAAAATTATGTTCATATTAATTAGATAAGTTATGCTTCTAGACATGTTCATTTTATTAGTATGATTTATATCTCACATGATTTTAATATCCCATTGATGTTTAACAATTATTTTGAAGACATCAGTCAGAATTTGAGAAATCCAATTATTTGAATTTTCTAGGACTTAGTCTCCACCTTCATTAGTGAGGTTTATGAACTCTTCAATTATTCAAGTTATTTGTATTATTTAATTATTCATGTTAGAATTTTACATCATTCCATCATCCTAAATAGCTTAAGACTACATACTGTTGACCCTTGAGAAACAGGGGCTTGAACTGTGAAGACCCATGTAGACTCAAAATATTTTCAGTGAAAATTATATCACCCCTTCCACCTCCTCCACCTCTTCTGACTTCTGACCCCTAAAAGCGCAAGAGTAACTGACTCTCTTCCTCCTCCTCCTCGGCCTACTCAACATATCAACGATGAGGATGAAGACCTTTATGATAATCCACTTTCAGAGTAAATATATTTTTATTTATGATTTTATAAATAAAAGTTTCATTTTTCTAACGTACTTTATGGTAAGAATACAATGTATAATACATATAACATACAAATATGTATAAATTGGGTGTTTATGTTATTGGTAAGGCTTCTGGTCAACAGTAGGCTATTAGTAGTTAAGTTTTAGCAAAGCCAAAAATCATACGCAGTTTTCAACTGGGCAGGGGATGGCGTCCTTAATTTCTGCGTTTTTCAAGGGCCAACTGTGTGTGTGTGTGTGTGTGTGTGTGTGTGTGTGTGTGTGTGTGTGTGTATGTGTGTTTGTGTGTGTATTTTTGCTATGTTCCTTCCATTTATTGATATGTTGAATAATGATTAAACAGCAGCTAAAATACTCAGAAACTATAGAATCAGCCATAATATTCACCAGATATTTGGCTTACTATCCATATAACTTTGGACCAGTTACTCAAACATACTCTTTGGTTTCTGCATTCATTAGTTGGAAAGGGATACCTATGCCAAGGAGGGGAGGTGGTTATGTAGGAGATTAAATTACATGTATGTATGTATGTGTGTGTGTGTATGTATATATATATATATAATTCTTACTGTAATAGTTGTGAACTAAATAAATAAATGATAACCTCCTCGTCTACCTCCTCCTTCAGTTCATCACAATAGTTATCATTATACTCTTCATAATCCTAAACATTACTAACAATCTATTTATATAATCAATATATTTTTATTGTGTCATATTATGTACCAGAAATGGTGCCAGATTAGTATCAGTGGCAAAAGTATGAATGAAATTATACCCAAAAGACAAATCTATAGTCACAAGTCAAAATAGCAGTCTTTTCAGGAAAGATCTACTGTATTTCAGAATGCCTGAACACCACAATAAGGCTAAGGTCAATTATTTAAAGAATTCACTCTCAAGATCTCACCTCTCTTTGAAAATCTGGCCAGGTGCCTGAGTCAGCATTTGCCCAATTGTGTTTGAAGGAAATATAGTCCCATAAGATGCTTCTAGGAAAAAAGGGCAGGATTTCATGATAAAATAAGTTGGGGAAGATTGTATTATATTTCCTTTGAAAATTCACAAGACATAGTAGCATATGAATGCCTCTGAGAAGTTTCAGAGTAATGAATTCTGTTTAACTGTATTTGCCCCACAGCAATAAAAATACTGACCTTGGAAATCTTTTAAAGTTATAAATACTGGTATCTTTTCAAACTGTTGTATATGAAGGTAGCTAATTGTCACTCAAATCATCAGTAAAATAAATTAGAAATATATAAGAACTAAAAAACCATAATATATTAAGTCACTGAAGAAGTTTTACAATGTAAGAAATGTCTGGCTCCATGCAATGCCTTAAGGTTTAATTTAACTCAGGAGCTTGAGAGACCAAGGTGGGAGATCACTTCAGGCCAGGAGTTGGACACCAGCCTGAGCAGCATATTGAGGCCCTGTTTCAAAAAAAATAAAAGAGATACCTTTATACATTGGTGCGTGTGTGTATATGTAGATTTAGATGTATACAGGTATTTTAAACTTGCAAAATCATGTATTTCTAAGAGTTGGAATAACAGGTGATTTTTATTTTTAAATATTTCTTTCAGTGATCTTGATTTCCTACACTGAATAAATACTTCTTCAATAATCAGGAAAATTAACAAATAACATGAATGTATTATAATCTACCTAAATATTATACATTAAAATTTAAGTTTAGTAAGTGGCATGTGTTTGCTACTACTGGGCTTGTTAGATGACACAAGAAAAAAATGTATAAATGGTTAATAAATTATCGAAGTACCTAATATATCAATTAAATATATAATTAAAATTGATATTCTTCATTAACTATTACTAATTTTAAAAAATCAGTAATTTTCTAATGATCCTCATATTCTAGATACTGCATAATTCTAAGACAACTTAAAGTATTATTCCTTGGCTCCCATATAATTTTTGACTTTGCTAAAACTTAACTACTAATAACTCCCTTGGCTCCCTGGTAGTTACTATTTAACCATAACAGTGGCTTCATAACAGAAGAAAGTTGCCAATTTAAAAACAACTATGAAGTATGAGGACAGCTATAAAACAAACACATGGATTTCATTGATTTCTGGAATTAAATCACAACTCATGTTTTCCTGTGCAAAAAAGCAAACAGGAAATCATGCAATTTTATATTATCTAAGGTTTAATTCATTAACAATCTACTATTTTATTTCATTTTATTTTAATTAGCTTTAGGGTATTATTTATCTTTAGTAGAAATTAAATATAACAAATAGAGTTAGTTAAATAGAATTAAAGCATTTTCCCTGGCAAAGAAAATTTACAGCAAGTTTGTGGTTTTCAAAAATAAAAATAACAAAGCATCAACCACAATAAAGATGATTTCAATGTAATATATCTTTTTTATATAGCTCATTAAATGAAATATTAAAGATTGATTACATTGCCAACCATTGATAGAAATGTGTTGTCTATTCATGGTTAACAATATCTATGGAAGGTTCAAGTTTTTGCAGTGTCCAGATGTGTACAGGACAATTGGAATGTTCATATTTATTTTCCTGAAATTTCTTTACAGCTTTTCTCTTAGGCATGTAATCACTCTAGGAAGGATATGAGATTTTTTAGTTATTCAATTCACACATACACACACACAAAATTAGTAATTTAGTGAAAACAAAAAGAAAATGAGCTTTGTTATATCTAGGAGCAAAATTCATTTCTTTGACATGGGCACACACAAAAATAAGTCTCACGTATGTGAAGTCAAGGTCTTGCATAGAAATTCTTAATCAGTGGGTACTTTTTATCTGGTAGTCACTCAGTAGTCTATTCGTTCTTTTCCTCATTGCCTTTAAATTGAAAAAAGGTTAAGGAAAAAAATGACACTCTACTCCTCTGATAATTTCTAGAATTGCAATTAGTGAGGAAAGATATTTGAGAAAGTTATCCTCCACTAGTCTTCTTTTCTTGGATATGTAAGGTGAAGTAAGTATGTGTGTGTGTGTGTGTATGTGTGCGTGCCACATTCATAGAAGTCAGAATGCATCATTTCTACAACATAAGAATTAGAATCAATCTCCTCTGCCAAGAACTTGAACTTTGGACTAAAGTGTAAATCAACATTGATCAAAAATAATTGAAATCCAAAAGGTGAAGAAATTTTGCAAGACCACTTCCCTACTCTAAATGAGTTTAAGTTCCACTGCCAGAAGAAATTTATTCCAGGGCATTGTGGTAACACAGACATGATGATATGTCAGTTACTTTTAAGAAATCAGAAAATTTTACAAGAATAGTGCCAGGCAGAGAAACGCAATTATACAATTTTAATTTTAAAAGAATAAAATAATAGATTCTGCAAACAACAAGCCCAAAAGATTTGGTGTTAATTTTGAATAACATTGTATTTATCTATTCATTATTTATTTATGTATTTATTTATTTATTTGCTGTTCAGTAGATCTTTTGA
The DNA here is from genome assembly GCF_000951035.1 of Colobus angolensis palliatus. Taxonomy (NCBI): domain Eukaryota; kingdom Metazoa; phylum Chordata; class Mammalia; order Primates; family Cercopithecidae; genus Colobus; species Colobus angolensis. The sequence goes on from NW_012116555.1 coordinate 2,687,709, forward strand.
ACTTTTTTTTTATTTATTTCAATAGGTTTTGGGGGAACAGGTAGTGTCTGATTACATGAATAAGTTCTTTAGTGGTGATTTCTGAGATTTTGGTGTACCATCACCTGAGCAGTGTACACTGTACCCAAAGTGTTGTCATTTATCCCTCACTCCATCCCACCCTTTCCCCTGAAACCCCAAACTCCATTATGTCATTCTTATGTCTTTGTATCTTCATAGCTTAGTGCCCACGTATGAGTAAGAATATATTATGTTTGGTTTTCCATTCTAGTTACCTCGCTTTAAATAGTGATCTCAAATTCCATCTGCGTTGCTGCAAGTGCCATTATTTCATTCCTTTTTATGACTGAGTAGTATATACATATAGACACACACACACACGTGTGTGTGTGTGTATTTTTATCACATTTTCTTTATCCACTCCTTGATTAATGGGCATTTGAGCTGGTACTTTATTTTTTCAATTGCAAATTTTGCTGCTATAAATATGTCTGTGCAAGTATCTTTTTGTATAATGACTTATTTTCCTCAGAGTATAGAATGTATATTCTGCAGTTGTTGGGTAGAATGTTCTGCAAATATCTGTTAAGCCCATTTGTTCAAGGGTATAGTTTAAGCCCATTGTTTCTTTGTTGGTTTTCTGTCTGGATGACCTGTCTAGTGCTGCCAGTGGAGCATTAAAGTCCTCTACTATTATTGTGTTGCTATCTCATTTCATAGGTCTAGCAGTAATTGTTTTATAAATTTGAGAGCTGCAATGTTAGGTGCATATATATTTAAGATTGTGATATTTTCCTGTTGGACTAGTCCTTCTATTATTATATAATGTCCCTCTTTGTCTTTGTCAACTGCTGTTGCTTCAAAGTTTGTTTTGTCTGATATAAGAATAGCTGCTCCTGCTTGCTTTTGGTATCCATTTGCATGGAATATCTTTTTCAACCCCTTTACCTTAAGTTTAT
>NW_012116555.1:2689007-2779092 GCF_000951035.1 Colobus angolensis palliatus
ATTCTGTATCTTTTAAGTGGAACATTTAGGCCATTTAAATTCAATGTTAGTATTGAGATGTGTGCTACTATTATATGCATCATGCTATTTCTTGCCTGAATACCTTGAATTTTTTTCATTCTGTTGTTATTTTATAGATCCTGTGAGATTTCTGCTTTAAGGAGATTCTATTTTGGTATGTTTTAGGACTTGTTTCAAGATTTAGAACTCCTTTTTGCAGTTATTGTAGTGCTGACTTGATAGTGGCAAATTCTCTCAGCATTTGTTTGTCTTTAAAAGACTTTGTCTTTCCTTCATTTATGAAGCTTAATTTTGCTAGATACAAAATTCTTGGCTGATAATTATTTTGCTTAAGGAAGCTAAAAATATGACTATAATCCCTTCTAGCTTACAGGGTTTCTGCTGAGAAATCTGCTATTAATCTAATAGTTTTCCTTTATTGGTTACCTGAGGCTTTTGCCTCACAGCTCTTAACATTCTTTCAGAAGTCCTGACTTTAGGTAACTTGATGACTATGTGCCTAGGCAATGATCTTTTACCAATGAATTTCCCAGGTGTTCTTTGAGCTTCTTATATTTGAATGTCTAGATCTCTAGCAAAACCAGGGAAGTGTTCTTCAATTATTCCCTCAAATAAGTTTTCCAAACTTTTAGATTGATCTTCTTCCTTGGGGACACCAATTATTCTTAGGTTTTGTCGTTAAACATAACCTCAAACTTCTTGGAGGCTTTGTTCCTTTGTTTTTTTTAAAATTATTTTCTTTGTCTTTGTTGTATTGGGTTAATTCAAAACCCTAGATTGGCTTAATTGTTGACCTTTTGAATTCTTTTTCTGGCAATTCAGAGGTTTTGTGTTGGTTTGGATCCATGGCTCGTGAGCTAGTGTAATATTTTGGGGGTGATAAAGAACTTTGTTTTGTCATATTACCAAGAATTGTTTTTCTGGTTCCTTTACATTTGGGAAGACTAAGCCAGATGGAAGATCTGGGACTCAAGGGCTACTGTCCAAATTCTTTTGTCCGATGGGGTACTCCCTTGATGTAGTGGTCTCCCCTTTTCCCTAGGGATGGGGCTTCCTGAAAGCCGAACTGCAGTGAGTGTTATTTCTCTTTTGGATTAGCCACCAAGCAGAGATACTGAGTTCTGAACTTGTACTGGGGAATGTTTACAAACAGCCCTGTGATGTAATTCATCTTCAGATCTCTCAGCCATGGATACCAGCACTTGCCCCAGTGGAAGTAGCAGGGGAGTGAAGTGGAATTTTCTGAGGGTCCTTGGTTGTATTTTTGTCAAGTGTACTAGTTTTGTGTTGGTTGGTCTCCAGCCAAGAGGTGGTGCTTTCAAGAGTGCATCAGCTGTGGTAGTATAGTCCTTGAAGGAACAACAACATGCCAGGTAGTGAGTGCTTTCCAGATGCTAGGTACTGTGATGAATATGCATTTAATTCTAAATTCTAAATTATTTCTAAATTAATTCTAAATTAATCCTTTACCATCCTGTGGGGCAGGTGTTAGAATCCCCAGATAGTCAGATGAGGAAAAAGAGGCCCAGAAAGTTGTGAGGGATTTGCCCAAACGACTAATGATTATATAGATGAGGCAAGCCTGGCTCCAATAAGGTCCTTATTTTTAATCACTGAGATCAGATTGAGAGGTACTTACATAAAAATTCTATCATTCAGGTTTCAGTCAGGTAAAGGGAGCCCATTCCAGTCAGGTAAATGAGGAATAACAATGAGAATAAAAGGTGATTGAGGAGCAAGGAGGATAAAAAAATGAATGGGGAAAAGGCCCAGAGATTAGTAACTGCAGGAAATTATTACCACTCTTAGAGCTGGAGGTACAAAGAGAGGAGGAAACTTTGCCTAAGCTGAGGACAGCTTTGGCAAAATGGGGCAGCTCTGTCCCATCTTAGTAGGAACCACAAAGAACATGCAGTAATTTCAAAAGACTAGGAAAGAGATCTTTCTCCCCAGTTTCTCTCTCTCTTCGTATGCTGTTTTTGTTTTGTTTTAAGTTGTGATAAGAACCCTTAAGAGGCCGGGCGCGGTGGCTCAAGCCTGTAATCCCAGCACTTTGGGAGGCCGAGACAGGCGGATCACGAGGTCAGGAGATGGAGACCATCCTGGCTAACACGGTGAAACCCCGTCTCTACTAAAAAATACAAAAAAATAGCTGGGCGAGGTGGCGGGCGCCTGTAGTCCCAGCTACTTGGGAGGCTGAGGCAGGAGAATGGTGTGAACCGGCAAGGCGGAGCTTGCAGTGAGCTGAGATCCGGCCACTGCACTCCAGCCTGGGCGACAGAGCGAGACTCCGTCTCAAAAAAAAAAAGAAAAAAAAAATTCCATATACAATAGCATTAAAAATAATAAAGTTTCTAGGGATAACTTAACCAGGATGTAAAAGACTTATACACTGAAAACTATAAAACATTTATTGAAGTAATTTTAAAAGACAAATACATAGAAAGATATCCTGTCTTCATGGATTAGAAGACTTTAATTCATTAAAATGTCCATATATGTCAAAGCCATCTTCTGATTCGATGTAATCCCTATCAAAATATCAATGTAAATTTTTACAAAAATATGAAAGATAATCCTACCATTCATATGGAACCACAAAAAAGCCTAAATAGCCAGAGCAATCTTGAAAAAAAAAAAAATAAAGCTGGAAGGAATCCACTTCCTGGAAAAAAATACGTGTGTGTGCATGTACGTATGTGTGCATATGTGTGTGTGTGTGTATATATATATGTATATCTCAAAATGGGTTACAAAATTATAGTAGTTAAAGCAGTGTGGTTCTCCTCTTCTAACTCTAGTCCTTGACTGTTCCCCTACAATGTTTCCCAATGGCTGAACATAACCCCAAGGCAAAAGTGAGCTGGTAAGAGATACAAGGAAAGGAGTATGCAAGATTGTCCCTGCATCTCTCTGAGGTAGGAACTGTATGCTCCTCCATGGTGTTTGAACTTTATCTATAGATGTTTTTGAAGTATTAATTTTTCTAAAATAGTGAATTGTAGGTTAAGACCTATCTTTTAAACAGATCACATTTCAATTGTAGTGTGGTTAATAAAACTGAAGAAAGCAAGACTGAAATTCGAGAAGCCAGCTAGAAGACTGCATTTGTTTAGAGTACTTAAGGGCCATAGTGATACCATTAACACAGAAAGGGAACAGGAGGGCAGGAGCATATTAGGCTGAGGAGAAAAAAGTCGTGGGTTTGGAAAATACGAAGTTTAACGTGTTTCAAAGTGGACCTGAAGAGTGGAGAGTCTGTAGCTCAAAAGTGATCAGAAGGGAATGTTTATCTTTGAAAGATATTGATGAATATATAAAGTAGTTGAGGTCATTGGCGTGGTTGAGACAATTTAGAGTGAAAAGAGAAATACAATGTCGAGATGTTCCCAGAATTTTATCATTGATTCTAACAAGTGTAAGAAGTAATAATTTTCTCCATAACATTTTGTAAAAAATACCGTGTCTGTGGATCAATGGGTATAGAGCCATGGAAGAAAACTAAGTGGTTTGTGAAGGACCCTCTTTTGTCCATTTAGTGCCTTTAAGAGGCATTGAGCTAAGTAAAAGCAGGAAGTCCAAAGAAAGGATAAAAAATTTGCAACCTTTACAAACAGAGAGAGGGTGACTATCAAATATGAAGAATATGCGTAATTCTCCTAAAAAAATCAATTCTACTTTGAAATATCAAATTTTAATGTTTCAATAGATTTTAATTTCTATAGAAATAGACTAGATAATGTGGTGCTTAGTCCTGTAGATAATAAGCATGTTCTCTAGACATAGAGATTCTTTCATTCATATCCTGAAAGAATAGGTTAACACAAAGTCAAGATTTTGATCCAAGAAATTTTATATAGGTGTAAGCATTTGTTAATGTATGCATATATGAATAGATACCATTAAAAAAGTTTGCCTGGAACAATAATATCTACTGATTTTAAATACCCCACAATAATATGATGCAAACAGGTAATGCAAAATGTTATAATGGGAACATTTCTCAGTTCTAGAACATTTTAAATATCACATAAAGGTAACACCTGAAAATTCACGGAAAAAGTGTAGAGAGCTATATATTTATAATTATAAGAGTGGAAACCAGGGACTTAAATGATTACTTGATGCATCACAGAACGTTTTAAAAATAACTGGGAAATCATGGGCCGAAGAAAACACCCACCCCATCAGAGCAACTTTAAAATACGCTAATATGCAAGTTATTTATACACATTCACCCATACGCATATTTTAAGAACTATTCAATATCCTAAAAGCAATCACAAAATCAGTCTTTAGCTTAATCCTCATCTGCATTTTAATGATTTCAAAATATAGCCATGTTACAGAGTTTGAGGTTGCATATTGCTGCATTACTAGTTTCATAGCATTGTGGCTTTCTACCTTGGTAGCAATAAATTATAGTAAATAGAGCCATTAACAGCATTTTATAGGGTCAAATGGAGCTGGGCACTAGAAGTGTGGTGCTAAGTAAAATTTGAAGGATACTATGTTACACTCAACTATTTATTAAAACATTAAAAGCAGGTCTTCTCAGAGATGTTTTGATTGTTTTTCACTGTCTATTCTCTCTTTGACTGTTCTAGTTTTTATGTGGCGATTTGGGGGAAAAATGATTACCTAAGGTTTAACAAAGTTTGAAGTTCGCATTAAAATATGAGCTTTATGAAAGTACACACCACACTAGAAGCAATTAAAACTAGTTTAAAACTATTCATGATCATATTTACAGGTCTATATTATATTAAAATTTGAATAAATGTTATAATGATTTTGAATATGCACAACATATGGAGGGAGCATCCCTAATTAATAAAATTCAGTAAAACTGTGATTCTTTAGCTCTTCAAGAATGTGTCAAAAATTAGTTTTGTTCTAAAATGCAATGCCAATACAATATTACCATTCTTTCGTTCTAAAAGTTGTTCTTTGCTCACCTAGGCATCTTTTTAGGTTGTAAAATCTTACTCTATAAATTTTATTACATATATGTAATTGTAATCTATAACCATAAAAATAAAAAAAAGTATAGATTTCAATTTTCTATTTTGTCTTAAGCTTCAAAAAAAGAACTTATTCTTTAAAATTATGAAATTCATTATTATATTTTAAATATCTTACAATGTCAGTTAACATAATTTGGAAAGACACTAGTGCTGAAAATAACTCTAGTATTGTACCAGTAGGTGATACACTGTACATTACTAGTGATATGGGAAATTATTTTAGTTTGCTCATAAGCAAATATTTTATACAGGAAAAATGTGTGTATTTTAATGCAAATAAAAAATAATTGAGTTAAATTTTACACACGTGATTTTGTAGATAGTATTACTTGAGATGAGGATGAAGTCAGAAATTAAGTTTTAAAAAGTGAGTGGATTTACAATAACATTGAGTAAGTAATAGCACAGGTGGTGTGTGGTGAACCACACCCCCATCTCCTTTGTAAGTACACGAATTCGAATATAATTGAGTACACAAATTATATGAATGCATTTTATAATTAATTTTTTAAGAAAAATCTGACACTACCTTAATCAATAAGTTCAAAACAAACAAAACCCACGATAGTCAAACAGATGCATATACTTGCCCTTTCTATAAATAAAAGGAAAGGCATATTGTCTTAACTCAAATCACCTATGTAGTTTTTATTAACAAGAGTAAGTGCTTATTTTTCATAAATTTTGATAAAATGGTTCCTATATTAATTTCCTTACTAAATGAAAGGTTTAAATAATGGGAGCATTTTAAAAATCTGACTTTTCATATTTTTATGTTTTGTTCTGATACCTTCGCATGCCTCTTCTTATATAAACATTTCAAAAATGGCTTCATAATCTACATGCATTTATCCTTTAATGTTTTTCTTGAGCATAATGATTTTGGTTGTGGCTACATTTTTGATATGTATTCTCTCCAAAACAAATGCAAGACAAAAAATTCAACAGGTAGCTTAAAGCAATTGTCTTGCATATCCCATGAAACTTTTCCCCATGGATCCTAGAAAAATATAAGAACATTTAAAAAGCATTTTGCTCTTTTTTATTCTCTTTTGGAGGATTTATAATGAGATATGCTTTCATTAAGTTGTCTCTCAGGAAGTACTAGCCTATTAGGTAACCATAAATTTTGATAACTCATTCCTATGTAGTGGAATTTAATAGATTTTTAACATAAATAAAATGTTCTGCTTTTTGAAGTCCATAAAGGTAGAAACTTTGTATGGGTGCTCTTTCATGTATCTATCTATGAAGTTTGCTCTAAGATCTTTTGGCCTTCATTGCCAGGTAAAAATATTCTTAGTTGAATAAGTTGTGCTGGTCCATTTTGCATTGTTGTAAAGAAATATCTGAGGCTGGATAATTTATAAAGAAAAGAAGTTTATTTTGGCTCATTAGTATGCAGGATTTATAGGAGGTATGATACTGGCATCTGCTTCTGGTGAGTCCTCAGGAAGCTTAGAATCGTGGTGGAAGAAGGCAAAGTGGGAACTGGTACATCACATGGCAAGAGAGGGAGCAAGAGAGAGGCCAGGCTTTTTTAAAACCATCAGCTCTTGCATGAACTGACAGAGCAAAAATTCACTTATTACTATGGGGAGGACACCAAAGCCGTTAACACCCAAATACCTCTCACTATGCCCCACCTCCAACATCAGAGATCATACTTCAACATGAGATTTAGAGGAGACAAACATCCAAACTATATCAAAGTTATATTTCATGTGTCAAGGATATGAAAAAAATAACAAGTCATTTGGCAATTTCCCAAATATTCAAAATCCAATCATATAAATTATTTATTAGGAAAGCCCTAGTCTCTTTTTTCTTCCTTCAGAATTGTAGCCATTTTGTGTATGACACTTCATAACAATGAAGAGAGAGAAGCAGAGAGATGAAATAAAAACCTTAATCATATTATTTGCACACTGATTGACATAGAACTTAACTAAACTTTCCAAAACTAAAATAAAGTACTTGAATATGAAATTTCTATATACGGGCTATCCATAGCCTCTTTTAGGATACCAATTGAAATTTTACTACAACTAATTAAAATTGCAATGAGATACCACCGCAACCTATTAGAATGGCTTTAAAAATAAAATAATGACCATATCAAGTACTCGTGACAATACAGAGCAACTGGAGCTCTCATACATCATTAATGGGAATGCAAACTGGAGCAACCACTTCAGAGAATAATTTTTCAGTCTTTTATGAGATTAAATGTACGCTTACCATATGACCCAGAAATTCTATTCCTAGTTGTTTAACAAATTAAAAATAAAAATTTCTTCACACAAAACATTATGTGAATGTGTATACCATAGTACCTCAACTTAATTAAAAGTAAGCATCAAATTATGGAATAGCAATTGTCAATAACAAGAAATGCACAAATGATACACCAATAATGTAGACTAATATCAAATGTACCATGTTAAGTAAAAGAAGCCAGTCTCAAAAGGATACACACTACATGGTTTAGTTTATATGACATTCTAGAAAACCAATCTGTAAGAATAAGACACAAATCAATGGTGTCCATAGGTTGAGAATGGAGGGCAAGATTGTGTATAAAGGAAGGGGAAATTTGGGGCCATGACGAAACTCTATTATTTTATTATTGTGCTGAGTTCACAACTGCGTATATTGTCAAAACTTTCAGAAACCGCACACTTTAAAATATTGAATTTTGTTGTGTATAAATTATACAATAACAAAAACATGGAAATGTTGTCCTATGATATAACAGATATAAAAGTTTCTATCATCTTGCCTAAAATTAAGAAAGTGTTCGATGAATTGGATTTCCTAAAATTAAATTAGGGTGATGGCGGTTTAGCATTGCCTGGATCCATCACATATGAAGAATTCCAGTGTTTCAACACAAATGATGGTCTCCTAACACATGGGAACTAATATTTTGTGTGTGTGGAATCACTTACATTTTATTCCATAGCATCAACTACATGAAATCTTAAGTGGAACTTGCAAAGAAAATAAGGACTGGCAGTATATTTTAGATCAAAATTGACTTACAGGATTTACTGCTCTGTATTTCCACAGAATCTGACACATATTTTAGAGTGTTTAGAATTTTAGAATGCTTTACATCATGAACCATAAGCATTCACTTCAGAAATAAGTGTTCAGTATTTTTACCTGCAACATGGAAGCTTGCACAGTGTGTTAAGTGATATGCCATTAAAGAAAATGACATGAATTTGAATTTTAAACTTTATGGAATAGTGGCCATATTTATATCAATGCCTATGTTTGTGAGGAAATTGATTCAGTCCTATCAGGGGAACCTAAAGCAGCCACTGAGTTTATTGTTAAGAACTTACTACAACAAAATGTTTCTGTGGCTATCCTGGAGCAGGACAATGCATTGCACAGCACACCATGTGGTCTTCCAATGGACCATATGATCCTTGCATTTTCAAATTTAATATTGAGTAAGCAAAGCATTTTACAGCTGAAATATCAACTGAGATAATGTAGCTAAGATATATCAACATCTATATTTACTGGATTTTGTAGTTACTTTAATTCCTACAGTGACATTATTTTACAATTGTAAGACTTTTCACTATTGTTCCAAATCACAGCATGATTAAAGGAAAGCAAAAATTCTTTTTTTACCTTTATGCCAATTCGCTCCCATGATTATTATAATTTTTTGCATATTATTTACATGCTACTTTTGCAGTGAGCTTTTATCTACACAGTAATGTCATAAAAATACTATTAAATAAAAATAGAGGAAGTTAAACTGGACTCCACACTTATGAGGTGGCATTTCTGTGAATATACTAGCCTTGGAAGGGCATAATACGCTACTGTTACAGCCTCTATTATTTTCTTAGCCACATTGTTAGGCTCACCAGGCTAAAATGTGCACTTTCTCTAATATAGGCAATTTCCTTCAACATCTCCATTTAGGTCTCCAATAAGTATTTAAAATTTTACATATATAAGACTGAACTGTGGACTTACCACCCCAAAACCTGCTTGTCCTCTAGCAGCCTGCACCTCAAGTTAAAAGTAGATAGATCTCTGACTTTCTACTTCCCCTGTTATCCCACATTAAATACATCAGTGAATCCCTTCAGCTTTACTTTCAAAATGTATTCTAAATCCCACAATATCTACCATTACTATTAAATCCAGGCCATCACCATCTTCCACCTGAATACTGCAACAACCAAATGGCATTCTCACTCCCTCAGGAGCCTTTCTAAAGTGTATTCTCCATGAGAGAGTCCTGATTTTTAAATATAAATTATTTCACAGAATGCTACACTGTGTATCTTCCAAAAAAATGTCCATCTCAGGGGGCCATGAGAATGTGGCTGTCAGATCCCCAAAGGCAGGGAATGTAGCTGACTGCTAATGCCCATGCAGCCACCCTTGGAATCCATCACTCTTTAATGCTTTTTATACTTTCTAGATATAGAACATTCCTAGGTATGGAAACTTTTCTAGGTATAGATTCAGCATAGGAGAGATACTGAGGCCGACTCATTCCTGGAGCCTACAAAAACCATCAATAGCATCATACTGAATTACGAAGAATGGAAGGCTTTCCCTTAAGATTTGAAAAAAGACAAGGGTATTTATTTACTCACAACCTCTTCAACATTGCATTGAAGGTCATAGTTCTGGGAAATAATACAAGAGAAAGAAATAAAAGACATGATAATTGGAAAGATATATGTAAAACTTTATCTACAGATAACATGAAAGTTTACATAGAAAATCTGAAGTAACCTAGAAAATGTTACAAGATCTAAGCAATTAACTTAGTGATCCACAGGGTACAAATTCAGTGTACAAAATCAATGGTATTTCTATATTTCAGCAACAAAAAAAAGGAAATTAATTTTTAAAGAAAACTACCACTTAAATCGCATTAAAATGAAAAACCTTAGGGATAAATTAACAAAATATGATCAAAACATGCATAGTGCAATACACAAAATATTTTCAAGAAAAATTTTAAAAGATACAAAGAAATGGAAAGATATAACCAAACATGAATCAAAGACTCAATATTATTAGATTATAGTCCTTCCCAAAATTGATTGTAAATTCAACAAATACCAGTTAAAATCGCTCTTTTTTTGTACAAACTCACAAACTAAGATTTTATGTTTACATGCAATGGATCTAAAATAAATCAAACAATTACAACAACAACAAAGATGGAGGATTTTTACTATATAATTTTAAAACTTACTATAAAACTACAATAATCTAGACAATGTAGTTTGATGTAATAAATGCATACATAGATCAATAGAACAGAAGGAATTCATAAACAAACCTCCACATATATGACCAACCAATTTTCAACAAAGTGCTAAGGTGGCTCAATGGTCAAAGAATAATTTTTTCAAACTGAAGTGGTGAAACAGTTGAACATTGATATGCAAAAATACAAAGATTGACCTTTTCCACAGATTATATTCCAAAATTAACTTCAAATAGATTGAGGACATAAAAATAGCAGGAAAAACATTACATCATCTAAAATAGAACACTTGAAAATTTCAAGTGGCTTTGAATGGGCAAGAATTTCTTAAGAAAGATACAACAAGTAAATTAAACTTTATCAAAATGTAAAACTTATATTCTTCAAAAATCACTGTTAAGGAAATGAACAAGTCAGAGAATGGGAGAAAGTATTTAAAAACTACATATCCAGGAAAGGACTTATATCCTAAATACATAAACACAGTCAAACCTCCATATTCATAGGTTCTGCATGTGTGGAGTCAACCAACCAGTTTGAAAATACTAAAAATAAATAAATACATTAAAATAGCAATACAACAAAAAAGTATAACAATGATTTACATACCATTTGCATTGTCATAGATATTATAAGTAATATAGAAATGATTTAAAGTATGTGGAAAGATGTACATATTTTGTATGTATATATTATGCCATTTTGTATAAGGTACTTGATTAGCCACAGATTTTGGCATCAGTGAGGAGTCCTGAAATGACGACAATCCTTATAATGCAGTAATAAAAATGCACGGAGTCCAATATTTAAAATGTTGAATTAAAGAGACTTTTCACCAGAGAATATATACAAATGGCAAACACATAAAAAGATATGTAATATTATTAGTCATTAGGGAAATGTAAATCTAAGAAATAGTAAATGCTATAATATGTATACTAGAATGACCAAAATTAAAATGATTGACAAAACCAACTTTGGAAAATGATGTGGTACAATTGAAACTCTCATACATTGTTAGTTAAAATGCAAAATGGTAGTTACTTTTGGAAACACTGTAAGTTTCTTATAATGTTAAGCAATTACTTATCATATGTCCCAGAAATTCCATTTCTAGGTTTTTAAACCAAAAGAAAAAATATATTTTTATACAAAAATGTGACATGGATACATGTAAAAACATTATTTTTAGTACCCAAAAACTGAAGAAAACTGATGTCTACCAATTGATGTATGTGTGAGCAAGTGGTGGTATAGGTAAACAATAAAATACTACTCATCAGTAAAAAGAACAGACTGCTAATAGATGCAACAACATGAATGAACTTCGAAAGTATTCAAAGTGAAAGAAGCCAGATGAAAACACTGCAAACTATATGACTGAATTTCTTAAAATTCAAGAAAAGGCAAAGATATACTGATACAAAGCAGATGAGTGCTCGCCAAGGTGGATAGGAGGAAGAAATTTTGGGGAAATAAAAATGTTTTATGTTATGACTGCAATGATGATTACACAAGCAGTTTGCATTTGGCAAAATCATTGAATAACGTGCTTAAAACAGGTAAATTTTAGTTTTATAAATTGTATCTCAATAAAGCTGACAAACCAAAACAAAAATTATTGAGGACCCAAAATATCTTTTTGTTTTCATAGGTTATATCTATTGATATTTGGTTATCTATAAATTAACACTGTAAAAAAGTAAAACGCTGAACAATAAACATTAAAATAATAACTTTCAAAATTTCATTTCATTAAAAACTAACTCTTTCATATATTTAAAATTGCTCTGAAAGAGTCTACTCAATAAATATGCGTATTATACAGATATGAGAATAGATTAAATCGTTACTGTCTTTCACAAAATAACAGATGTGTTAAACTTTAACAAAAATATATTTTATAAAAAATACTATAGATTTCAAAACAAAATTAATTCAGTGAAAGAATAGCATTGCTTCACATTTTTGCAAATCTACTAATATTTGGCTTAATAAGAGACAACCGGATTCTCAACCTTTCTTTCTGTGTTTAATTTATTGTGATATGTTTATGAGGAAAATCTAACATCATGTACATATATTTTGAATAGGGAGGGATATATTATACTCTTTTCAAGTGGCAGTTCTTAAAAGTTATTTTCAATGTGGAATATGAAACCCTATAAATCAACTTTGTACTATTGCATTGACGTTGAATGGGTTTATTATCAATGCCTATAATACTAAATATTGGCTAAGAGTAGAAGTAATATGATCTGGTAAGTATTGCTGGTGGCAGAAAAAAAAGTGATTCTCACACAATAGAAACGATCTGACATTATCTTTTAAAACCAAACATTGCCAGGCGGGGTGGCTCATGCCCGTAATCCCAGCACTTTTGGAGGCCAAAGCAGGTGGATCATGAGGTCAAGACTTCGAGATCAGCCTGGCCAACATAGCGAAACCCCATCTCTACTAACAATACAAAAAATTAGCCGGGAGCCGTGGCGGGCACCTGTAATCCCAGTTAGTAGGGAGGCAGAGGCAGGAGAATCGCTTGAATCCGGAAGGCGGAGGTTGCAGTGAACCGAGATCGCACCATTGTACTCCATCCCAGGCGACGGCCCAAGACTCTGTATCAAAACAAAAACAAAAACAAAAACAAGAAAAAGCCAAACATATAGAGGACCTAAGAAAATGTCCACACCCGTGCTCCAGCAGACAAGTATAAAGATATTCATAACAGCATTGTTTGTAATACTGAGAAACTGGAAACCCCACATATGTCCATCAGAGAATAGTGTATAAATACATTATAGCATATTCAGTCACACAGTGGAACATAATTATATAGCACTGACAAAGATTAAACAAAAGCTACATTCAACAATATGTATGAATTTTAGGATGGTATTGTTGGCTGAGGAAAAAAATAAAGTGCTTAAGAAAATATATTGTATAATGTCATTTAAAATAGAAAAAATAAATAAAATATTGTTTAGGAATATATGCATATGTGATGGCTTATATTTACAGCCGGTAGATGGTAAGGAAACAATTCAAAATCATGTTTACCTCTGAGGGGAAGGCATGAAGATAGAATTGAGGGAGTAAACACTCAATGTTTGTTTTATTATTAGCTATGATTTTGATACATAAGTTATATGCAACTTTTATGCATGTTATGTATGTTTTCTATGTGCATGTTATACCACTTAATAGAATAATTTAATCTTGAGCTAGGCCTGAAATAACACATTGCTGCTATAATGATATATTTCCAAAGATTTTTGAGTAGAGGGCTTTGCATGTGCTTTATAGTCTGCTGAGACCACATATGGTCACACTTATTTAACTTGGGAGGTAATATAAAGCAGTCTCATATATGATAAGATTTCCCTAATAGTCTGATCAGAGAAAGACCCATATTTGAACCATGTGGATAATTTTTTGTTCAAAAATCAACATAATACACACATATGGCGACACATATAACAAAATTAATTGTCCTATGACTAAACACCGTTGAAACTAAATCAGAGAACCCATGTTCTTTCTTTATCAACGATCTTTCTTCTGTTATTCACTTAACTTCCGTTCTAAGAAAACACAAGCAGAGCTCTACATGAAATATGTCCAGAAATTGTACCACAAACATCCATTTTTGTGAAAATAAATAAAAATCAGAAAGAAACTAAATTAAATTTCTGACTCTACTTATGGCACTTCTCTCATTTTGGCTCCTTTTTTTTTTTGAGACACACTCTTAGCTCACTGCAACATCCACCTGCTGGGTTCAAGCAGTTCTCCTGCCTCAGCCTCCGGAGTAGCTGGGACTACAGGCGCCCACCACCTCGGCCGGCTAGCTTTTTGTATTTTTCAGTAGAGACGGGGTTTCACCATGTTAGCCAGGATGGTCTCGATCTCCTGACCTCGTGATCCGCCCATCTCGGCCTCCTAAAGGGCTGGGATTACAGGCTTGAGCCACCGCGCCCGGCCTCATTTTGGCTTCTAAGTGGTTCTCTTTAGATCCATGCAGATACATCTAAGCTCTGATGATGCAAGACAGCACTTATTTTCATGACTGCTCCATCAAATTTAACAATCAGGCAGTAACAAGAGGCTATATATTTTCATGGCATTCTTTCAGGAAATTGAAATATAATGACTTTGAATCCTGACCTTATTTTCAAGGTCAGATACACAGTTCATGAAAACAGCATATTTATGCTTCTATAAAAGAAAAGCTGATGTTATGCAGAAATCAATTCTCTGTAGAATTTTATAAGAAACATTTATTTAATAAAAGTCAGAGTTGGGTGCCAAGTGATTTAAAGAACAGCCTGTTGTTTGATATACAGCCTCAGTGGAATGATCACAGTTGCTATTTGGGCAACACTAGTCATGTTCTTTTTTCTGATTATCTAAAATTATTATTAATTGTATTCGGTATTGACTGAAATGTCTATCATACTTAACAGACAGAGTTAATACACTCTATCCTCATTATATGCTTTTAAAAGTCCTAAACTTTGATTGTAATAAGTAGGTTGTATTATGTTAAGGATAATTATCATTGACAAGTTAACATGTTTGGAAGCCAATAAAAAAAAAATAGGGGGTTTATATAATTATAAATGATCTCTAAGAAAGAAAACATGAAAATATGTGCTCTTTAATTAATAGTACAACTTTTATTTACTGAGTCTAAATAATGAAAAAGAATTACAGATTCTGCATCTCTTATTCTAAAAGACTTTCTCTTGTGTCATCAATGAAATATATTTGCTAACCATGTTAAATTTACTCATTGCTTATTATATTTTTATAATTAGCATGATGATGGTATATATAAAATATCATTAGGAAAAATATGCTTAGTTATAAGATGTCTACATATTCTCTCTCACATGGAAATAGATAGTAATAACAAATAATAAATTACCATTACATTATCCATACTCCAAATTACATAAATATATAAAATGTCTCTAGTACTAATTATTTGACATTTATTAAATTTGTTTCCTCTTTTGATCCCATCAAAAGGACATAAACTAGAAATCTGAGGGTTTCTAAAATTTAGAATTTGTATAACTCTGATTCATAGAGAAAGGCCATTGTAAAATAACTTATCCACATACATTGCAGTTACCTCATACAGGAAAAAATTAAAAGCACAACCACATGGATGCTAAAAATCCTAAAACTTTAAAGAATAATGGATATTTTTCTTACTAGTAAAATCAGTAAACTTAGTACTTTGAAGTTAGGAATACTTGAAGTATATTCTCTAGTCTTTTCCATTGTGTCTCTACAATTCTTACTAAAAAATGATTTGTAGTCTATGAATTTATTGAAATTTGAGATTAAACTCAACCACTTTTGTTCATCAGTCATATAGATGGAAATTTGGAAATTGGACTGCAGAAGCTATATCCCAAAGTTATATAAACTGTAATGAATTGGGAGAAAGAGAAGAAAATTGTACATCACCAGAATCTATGCCAGTTCTACTTACTTTATTCTGGGTCTAAATAAACAATTGATATCTTTCTCAATTATACCTCAAAAATGTTATCCAAAGTTACAGATCCATTTTTTAACAAATATGCACACAATTTAAAATGCGTAATTTGGTTTTGTGTTTTTCTAATTTGTATTTATGACTTGAAAAAATAATACGGTAGGGCATATAATGCCAAGTACAAAGGTTTTATCTAAGCTCAATTGGAAATAAAAATGTTTTAGAATAAAGTCAATAGAAAGATTTTTTTTTTTCAGATTTTTAGCTTCTGAATTCTAACCTTGTTTATTCCCCATCTTCCTCTCTGTGCTGTAAACCTTCACATTTGCCTGGTGACAAAACAATCTTAATCGTCAAGATTTTCCTATGAATATCTGATAGGGGATAAAAGTAGCATGAGTTTGAGGAAGGAACCATCATCTTCAGATTGAAATAATTCTTACTGGCCAGCAGAGCAAACCCAACATCAGGCAGGCAGCCCCTACGCAGAGAGAAAATTCTTTTCAAAGTAGTTTAGACATAATCCTAAATAAACTTTTGGAGGCTTTACCTATGAGGGATAATTCTGTCTGAGAGGCACAACATAAAAGGCCCTAAGTGAAAGAGCCTGGCATAGAGAGAAAAAAACGACCTGTTCCCAATTTCAATTTTATGTTGAGATTTTTCTACTTTAAAAAGTAAGTATACTTCAAAAATTTTACTAAAAAATAGAATTTCAAATAATATCCCAAAGTACCTGTTTTGTTAGCAATTTCCTAAATTTGAAGTGTTGTATGATGTTGTTTCATCTGCCCATCTTTTTGCAACTTAGAGTATAAACTTGGAAAAGTCAAGTGCATTTCTAAAACAACAATAAGGTACATTCAGATTTTGCAGCAAATGTATAATTATGAATACTAATTATACATAGTATAGTCAAATATTATAGTAGAGCAAAATACATCACCAAGTAAAATTACAAGATAACCATATCTTCAAAATCCTTATTGGAAAAGTCATGATAATTACTATTTTTACAAAATTTAGATGTTTGTCTTTTGCACATGAATTAATCAAATTCATTCAATAATTTCAATAATTTACCACGCTCCAGTAAGTTTCCTGGAAAAGTATATGTATATAAATTTTGGCACAGAAAGATTTTTTTTAGCTCAAGACACATTAAAATCAAGCTTAATACATCAGTAGAACAGATTATCCATTGTACTTTCTATATCTCCCTTAAGATAATCAACATTTGGTAGCTTAAATCCAGAAGCTGGGATGAGATCCAGGATGGGAGGATGCAGGAAGGCAAGATGTAGGACAAATGTCCTTGTAGGTTAATATCATGCCAAAATCCTACAGAACTGTCTCATGGGTTTTGTTAGTGCATCAGAGCCAGTTCTGATGCTTACAGAAATCTCTGTATCTCTAATTGTTATATAATTGTAGAGGAATAATATCACACTGCTTTGATTTAGCAAATGGATTTTTTTTACAGCAAATTCTATATCAAGGTTCAATTGAAACAGCTGTGCAGCTTCTGTGTGAACCAAACAAAGGTAGACCTTTGAAGAATAGACAAAATCCCATTTTTTTCTAAGCCCCTTTGAAACAGAAAAGAAGCACTTTTTTCCCCAATATGAATAATATGATGTTCTCACAAGGTCATTTTCAATAGAATTTTAAAAATCAGGTTACAGGGGGATTTTTTTCCTCTACTTTTCTCTTATGATCGGAATATGTGACTAAAACAGAGCAGAGAAGAATCACCTCCAGTTTTAGGGCACAGCTGCCCTGTTCACTGCGTCCTTTGTATTATCAACTTACAAAGCCCTCAGTCATGCAGTACAGACCCTGCTATAGAAGAGGCCCTTAGTAAATATGTGTTTACTTATCTAAATCTTTAGCACAAGTAATAATTATTTTTTAACTACATGTTTTAGTTTTGGACAGTACTGAATGACTCTCAATACTAAAAAATGAAAAAAAAAAGTAGCACTCATATATCCTACCTAACATTCCTAAGCATCTTAATTTTTTTAATATCCAAATTATGTCTTACTTAAATGAAAACTCAATTAAGTCACATGTTGTATACTTCCCAGGGTTACAAAAATGAATGTAATGCAGTCCTGGGAAGCACAGCAATAGGAAGAAGGAATGGCTACTGAAGGCAGAAGTTGTCTCTTGAACATCAAAAGTTTCGAGAAAAAGTGACTTTGTTCAAAAGAATGTGTGAGCATACTCATATTAGTTAGAAGAGATGGAAAGATTTCTACAGTGGCAAATATTCTAGAGTTGAGCTGATAGAGAAGATGAATCAAGAAGATAATAGTATTGGCATAAATGTAGATTTACTTATACCCATAGGCTAGTGGTAGCTGGGAAAATTCAAGTTACTTTAGAAAGACTCAGGTAAAACTTTATTTCTTTCATCAATTTATCCAGGGACTTAATTACATGAGTAAAAAATACAGTTGCTTAAAATAGTATCTGAAAACCAAAATGAATACAACTGGTCTCATTTCACTAACTTCAAGGCTGCCAAGAGGATGCTTTTCAGAAATAAATATGTGTGGAGGTATTGGCCACAGAACTAATAAGGTATCCTGAAAATTAATTTGTACCCTGTTTGCTGTAGGGTATATCATAAGTAACCCTCTATAATCTTTCAGTTGGTAGACCTAAACTTTGCAATTAAAAGAACAGTATTCTTTGATAATAAAACAGGGTGACTATAGCTAATAATAACTGTACATTTTTAAATAACTTAAAGAGTGTAATTGGATTGTTTGCAGCTCAATGAATAAATGCTTGAGGGGATGGAAATCCCTTTCTTCAGAAAGAAGTGTTCATTTCACATTGCATGCCTGCATCCAAACATCTCATGTACTCCATAAATATATACACCTACTATGTACCCATAAAAACTAAAAATAAAAAAAACCTTAGAAACAATATTCTTTTAGCTGTCTTAAGACTTTAGGTGCAATAGGTATTGTTTTTTCAAGTAAAGCTTTCTTGATTGTTGTTAAAACAGACTTCACAGTCACAAAGAATATTACACAAATTAGGCCAATCTGAAGTTTTTATTTTATTCAAGAGATATTTTTGTCACTAATAACAAGGCACAATGTTGAAATATTGTATGAAATTTAAATGATCATATATTGAGTTGGTGCAAAAGTGATTGCAGTTTTTGCCATTTAAAAGTAATGACAATAGCTGTGATGGTTTTTGCAACAACCTAATAAATAGAGAAGAAGAAATTAAGACAAATTATGATATTCAGAAGCACAAATACAAAACACAATTGCCATCCTCAAAACTAGAGCCATCGACAATGTGGCATCAGCAAGTTTTGTTAATCACAGTAAGTGATACACACAGAAGTATCTGCAAGGAATCCGAGGTCACATCCCTGAGCATCCTGACATTTGAGCGTCTCTTTGGTCAGTGACTATGAGACCCAATCCTTAAAGCATCTCAGGTAATATCAGTCCAAATGTACTCTCCTCTTCCTTTTCACCACCTGCAGCCTGAAGTCACCTTTTAGCAACTCTTTACAATGGGCTTTAAGGACCACCAGGGCTAACATGCTGCCAGAAAAACAATTCACAGAACTATTCAGTTTTGTTAGTTAACAGGTATTGACTTTACAGATGTACCCAAGAAGCTGTTGCTTGTGAAAAATATGAGAAAGTGTGAATTATATGCCATACTTACTCATTTCCTTGCAGAAAGACTAAAAGTGTGGTGAGAAAGACATAGAATGAATGGAAGCTTTAAAATAAAGAAATATAAACATTTCTTGCAAAGTGAAAAAGTCTTTAGTTTCAAATAAGTGATCAGTATGTTATATGTATCATATTTGAAATGGAAGGTAGAAGAGGCACAAAAAATTTTTCCATATCCATGACATTAGATTCATTAATATTTCCTCCACTCTTCTCTGTTCATTTTTGTCATGAAAGAAATCTCACACATGTTTTCCTTATAAAAACTGCTACATCAGAACACCTTTGGAGAATTAAAAGAAACTTTTTTTTTTTTTTGAGACGGAGTCTCACTCTGTGGCCCAGGCTGGAGTGCAGTGGCCGGATCACAGCTCACTGCAAGCTCCGCCTCCCGGGTTCACGCCATTCTCCTGCCTCAGCCTCCCGAGTAGCTGGGACTACAGGCGCCCGCCACCTCGCCCGGCTAGTTTTTTGTATTTTTTAGTAGAGACGGGGTTTCACCATGTTGGCCAGGATGGTCTCGATCTCCTGACCTCGTGATCCGCCCGTCTCGGCCTCCCAAAGTGCTGGGATTACAGGCTTGAGCCACCGCGCCTGGCCAAAAGAAACTTTTTAAAGTCCTGAAAACAAAAATTCATTGAGGAATAATTATCTTGTTTCTGTTGCCAACCACTCCTCCCTAAGGAGAAAGGACTCAGCACTTATTTAAGACAATTAAAAACTATACCTGACAAAATATTGTGAGGCTTCTAGTGTCAAATTTCAAAGAGAAAATGCTCTAGCGTAGTAAAAAGCCAATAAGGTTCAATGCAATTTGCCTTTAGCAAAAATCACATTTAAAACCTTCCTTTATATACTGTACCTTGAGGATTTTCATAAGAGTACTGTGTTTCATTGAATTTAAACATGAAAATTTGTACAGATGAGAGATGATGCTGTTAACAGCTGTCTTTGTATACTTACAATTTATGACAGCTTTTGAAATAATTATAATAGTAAGGAGGGAATTAAGAATAAAGGAAAATCTTGTTTATGTTGTTTGTATAATGAAGAATTGGGATATGTTTTGAAGGAACAATCTCTCTTTATTAATGGTAAATATAGCCTAGAAATGTTATTGGAGCTATCATATGCATTGTTGCCAAAACCATAGTGAGAAAGTCTAGGATGAGCATTCTTTGGCATGAGACGTATCAAAAACAAACTGAGATCTGGGTGGAGATGACATTGTATGATAGAAGGAGGCAATTATTCATTGACCTCAGTATATCTGTCAAAATGGTTTTGCAAGTGAGCTAACAATCAGAGAAACATACCTTTCCAGAAACAAAAATATTATATGTTATGCAACAGTTAATCACCATTATTCTCCTCCTCCCCTCCTCCCCATCATCACCCTAATGGCTATCTTTTATTGAGCCTCCCACATATCAAACCCAAACCTCAGGATAAAAATAAAGAAGTCTAGTGGCAGTCAGCTTATCTTAAATGGTCCTCCTCCATGAAATTTCAACTTATCCTGTGGGCATTGTTTCTACAACATCTTGGAGACTTTAAAAATATAATCTTTGTGATTTATTTGACTTTTTCCTGTTGTTCTGGGAGAAGTGAGTTTATCCTATCCATTAACTGAAGTTTGTTATGATCTCTTATTTGTAGATTTCCTGTACAAACCCTGTTAAGTTGACTTCATTCTCACTAAAATGAGAGCCTGTGTCTTATTTGTGTTTTTCGTTTGATAAATGAAAGACACTTACTAAAGTATGATAAATTACTAAATGACGATATAAACAAATAAATGATGGGTTGGCTTACTTGTTTAGAACACTGATTTTGCTCCAGATTAGAACTGATTTGAATTTTGTATTTTTCATAAGTAGAATTTAGACTTCAAATAATAACTGCATATAACATCGAACTTCTCAACTGTATTGTTAATACCTTTGTTAAGGAGTTTTGTATGGATTAAATGAGACCATTGCATGTGAAAGATGTAGGAGAAAGCTTGGAATAATAGGTGGTAATTATTCAGTATTCCTTCTGATTTTTAAGTTATGTGCCACTCACTGAATTTCTAAAAAAAGACTTTAGTCTTGACAGAAATGTTTAAATGAGCGTCACCTGGTCCAATACAACTGTAAAATATCCTGATTTTTGTTTAAAACCTGGGGCTTAAGAAAGACAGCAAATGAGACTAAAAGAGAATGAGTAACTCTAAATTCCTAAATATAACATTAATTAAATCATTCATCCAAGCAGTTGTTTACACGTAAGTCACAAATAACACCTAGTGTGAGGCTAGTATGATTTGCCGCATTTCCACATTGACAACATTACCAATTTCCATGTTGTGAGCTAGAGAAAATCTATCCAAATGTGACTAAGAAAAGTGTTTTGCTTCTCGTCTTCCTTTATTACCCATTACTCTTTTTATTCATGCATTGACTTCTGCGATCTCTGACAGAACAGTCATTTCTGTTCATCAGTTTTAGTGTCAATTAAGGTGAACTCACAATCCGTCTATTGTTCTCTACTTTCGTATTTCCAGTACACAGTATATATCAACCAGCTACTCTGTTCTGATAGCTCTTACACAGAAATCTTCACTTTTTCATTATGACTGTAATTGCTGACTGCAAAGTAGGAGTCAGAAACTCAAGCATAGAAGGCAGAGTGTTTGGATTTTAAGCTCCACCCTGAACTGGGTGCCTTTGCACATATTACATAACTTCTCTGTAGCATAGCTTCTCCAACTGAAAAAATGTGGCTAAAAATTGTAGTCAGGAAATGTAAATCAAAACCACAATAAGATACCACCTCACACCCGTTTAAGTACGGCTACTATCAAACAAACAAATGTTAGAAAATAACAAGTGTTGGTGAGCATACTGAGAAACTGGAACCCTGTGCATGGTTAGTGGGAATATGCAACAGTGCAGCCACTGTGGAAAACAACATGGTAGTTTCTTAGAAAAAGTAAAAATACGACTACCCCATGACCTAGCAACTCTACTCTTGGTATATATACAAAAGAAATGAAAGCAGAATCTCAGACACTTGCAAGCCCACGCTCATAACAGCACTATTCACAATAACCAAGAAGTAGAAGCAACTCTAGGGTTCATCAACAGATGAGTAGGTAAACAAAATGTGATATATACATGCAATGAATTATTCAGCCTTAAAAAGGAAATAAATATTGACTTTACGCAACAACATGAATGAACCATGAGAGCATTATACTAAGTGAAATAAATCACTCATGAAGACAGACTATATGACTCCACTTATATGAGGTATCTAGAGTAGTCAAATTCATAGAAACAAAGTAGGACAGTAATTATCAGGAACTTCAGAGAGGTGAAAATAAAGAGTTGTTTAATCAGTGTAGAGTTTCATTTTTTTCAGATAAAAATTCAGATAAAAGTTCTGAATATTGGTTGCACAACATTGTGAATACACTCAACACTACTGAATTGTACTCTTAGAAATTATTAATGGGGTACATTTTATGTTATACAGCTTTTACTACAGCAAAAAATAACATTTTAAAAATATCCCCCACCTTATGAGGCTAATGTGAATATTAAATTTTATATGTAAAATGCTTAGAAAATTTCCTGACACATTATATGTGGTCAGTAACTGTCGATGATCATTATTACAACTGAGTTTTTGTTGCTTCCAGCATTTCTTTTTATTAATGATGTGTTTTGCTGAACACTGCTGAGAGAGTGGGTGAGTTTTATATAACATGCTTTTATAATGGAAGAGTGATTCTAGGTTTACTCAATCCAGGAAGCACACTCAGAGTATGCGTAAGTCATGGCTTGGTTCCCACCATCAGAAACTTCTGACTCTTTCAGACCTAGGTTTTGCTGTACAGCTATTTCATTTATATTATGCATAGACTATGAAAATTCATCTAGAGAAAATCATAGTTCATAATATGTATTTTCTGTGTGATTTTTTTCAAGTCACCCAGTTCAGAATAGTACTTTAATGGGCTACTTTAAAAATATTATCTAATTTTTATTTATAGAAGTTTGTAGACAAGAGGTATTTACTTTGATTTGACTCTCAGGATGTACTTTTCTTTACCACCTTCTGTTTCTTCACTTATAGTTTGTGGGAAAAAAGGATAAAATCAAAATTAAGTAGCAAGTTTTTTTTCATTGCAACCATGAAACAGCTGTGATTTCTATCATGATTTGTTATTTTTATATGTTATGGTATAATTTATAGTTTTGTCTTGTTTGCAAGCTTACTGAGAGTGCCTTTTGCATACGATTAAGAACTGCTTTGCAATCTATTCCTAGGTTACCATTTCCATAATAGTGTGTACTAGCCTACTGTCACTCTCCAGTCTGTTGCTATAAAATATATACATTGTTCTGAGACATAAATCTCCATCTTCAGTGGTGTAATTGGCATATAGATGAGTAATCTAAATTTTTCAGGTGAAAAAGCAGGTAAAAACCGATCCTATAAAATGTCATAACATGCTATATACCTGAAATAGAACTCTTACGGAACCCCCTTCATCATTGTAGCAGCTGTGATAGTAATCATTTTTAAATGATGTACTCCACTGAAAGGAGCTGATCACATACTTTATGCAAAGTTAGAGTACCCAAATATATCTACTTGTCTTGTTTTGTCATCACATGAATGAAAGCTTATCTTCTGCTCTTTATAAAGTCTAAAGAAATTCTATACACCTCATCAATGTAAAACAATTTCTACCCTTGAAATCTAGCCCTGAATTATTCAGCTGTGATCTTCATGTTTCATTTCTCCCTCAAGCATAACAATCTGTCAAAACACGTAAACATCATGCAGCTTTAAAAAATAGCGATTCTAAAAGCTCCTCATTAATTATGGCAGTATTTTGTTATTAATGAATTTGAGTCCATGTGAGAAAGTGATTTTTTTCTCTTAAAATATTCCTGGAGAACTACTAGATTTTCTCTCTATCTGTAAATCACAGTGAATCAAATTATTTTTACTGGGTTGGGGATCCTATCATTTTGAAAAATGTAATGGAGCAATAAAGATGATGTGTCTACTACACATCTATTTTACAGATCTGGAATGGACAGTTTTAACAGAAGACGTTACTTCTGCATCTACAGAAAAACAAGTTTCTTCTAAAAATGTTCATTCACTTAACACAAGCTCTACCTTTTTAAAAAGGACACACATCACTGCCTAGAGAAAATCACTTGGGCATACTCCTACACCTTACCTTACTCTGGCCCTAATCACATAGATTAATATGTCTACCTTTAACCACATTTCACAGGATACCTGATTCTCCCATAAACTCTAAGATACCCTCCTCCAGTACCTAAGACTCACCTTTTTGTTATCCAAAGTAGCCTACTTTGCTTGAATCTAGATACAGAATTACGCTCCACCATTTTCTCCTCTGTTATTTATATTCTGCCTTAAATTTTCTTTCTATCCACTCCCTGCCCCTGATTCCCCACTAGCAGAGAAACCCTTGTGGAAAAAAAAATCCACATAGACAATTACCACCCACAAACTTCTCCAGATTTCAACTGTCACCCAGATTGACTACTAAGCATTTCTTATTTTCTTTGCCTAACACAGGTCCTGTGTGCTGAACCTCTTAGGTCTGCTTTTCTTTTGCTGTGCTTTCAAATTTGGGCCAGATTTCCCATATCTGTCCCTAGGAGCAGGTTTTACCTTGTTCTCTGATCATCCTTTCTCTTTGACAGAGTTGCTTTCATAGGAACTTTTTACATACCTCATGATTATGCCTGTCTGGTGGCATGAGCCATAGGAAGAATAAATTTAGAATTGACTCCAAATTAGTCATTTTAGCATAAATGTTTTGCTAAATATAAATACTATATGGCTGTGTGTATTCATATATAATATCATACTGGATTATCTTTTAAACAGTTATTGCAAAATGTATGTTCATAAAGCAATTAAACACCAAATTCCAAACTGATAACCTGTATGCTTACTGTTTTTGTATAACTACTATTACAGTCTGGATATTTGTCCCCACTCAAATCTTATGTTGAATTGTAATTCCCAGTGCTGAAGGTGGAGTCTGGTGGGAGGTGTTTGGGTCATGGGGGATGATCCTTCTTGGCTTGGTGCTATCTTCATAATAGTGAGTTCTCATGAGATCTGGTTGTTTAAAAGTGTGTGGTATCTCCAGCTGGACACGGTGGCTCACGCTTGCAATCCCAGCACTTTGAGAGGCTGAGGTGAGTGGATCACTTGAGGTCAGGAGTTTGAGACCAACCAGGCCAACATGATGAAACCCCGTCTCCACTTAAAATACAAAAATTAGCCAGGCATGGTGTACACCCTTGTAATCCCAGCTACTTGGGAGGCTGAGTTGGGAGGATCACTTGAACCTGGGAGGTGGAGGTTGCAGTGAACCGAGATGGCATCACTGCCCTCCAGCCTGGGCAACAGAACGAGACTCTGTCTCAACAACAATAACAAAAAAAGTGTGTGGCATCTCCCCTCCATCCTCTTGCTCCTGCTTTTGCCATGTGATGTGCAAGCTTCTGCTTTGCCTTCTGCCATGAGTAAAAGCTTCCTAAGCCTCACCAAAAGCCATATTTCTTGTACAGCCTGCAGAACTGTGAGCCAATTAATCCTCTGTGCTTTATAAATTACCCAGTCTCAGGTACTTCTTTATAGCAAAACAGAAATGGCTTAATACAACTAAATAGTAAAATTATTATGGCTATTTTTATTTTACTGTTAATTAAATATTTAAATTTCTTATAGAGTAAATCTGTGCTTTAAGCAAGGCCTCAATTGAACTAGTTTAATGCAGATACAAATCCCATTTTATTCAGTTCCAAATTATCTACTTTCTATTGTCTTTAACAATATAATTTCTTATCTTGATAAATTTCATTATGTTCTTATAATGTTAGATTATCTATTATAAGAATCATAAAAACCTATCATTTATTAAACTTCATAATACTATAATCTTCTTTAATTTTCATACCTCTAGAAGATAAGTTCTTTAAATGCTATAAAGAACATGAAGAAGCTATAAAATTAGTTAAGTCACCAGGTCAGACTACAAAGGCCATGCTCTTTCTGCTCACTTGTTCCATTTTTCATAATCCTGGGAACTTTATCTCTTCTTTATCCTGTTCAACACCTATTAAATTTATTCAGAGAGTGACAGTTACTTCAAACCTCTTTAAGAGCTTGTCTAGTTATTTACGTATGAGACAGCATGGAAACAGTAATATACCACAACCAGAGTCAGGCAATACAAAGAGGTAAACTTAATCTTGTCCTCCCCAAAGTGTCACTCACCTTTTTTGGGACTCCTTGAAGCATAAGCACATTTTTGGATCTTCAGTTGTGCCAATGCCACTAGTATTTACATGTGGTTAAATAGAAAACATAAGGCTAAAATCAAATATGTATTCCACTACATCTTAAAATGTTTTTATTGTATTAATCTAAATGGGACATACATACTACAAACATTTGTTTATATTACTCTTTGACTTATGTACATTATAAACACTATAATTATATACATTATAAACATAAGTTAGAAATACATGGTAATTATACACAGTATAAATATGTATCTATTAACATATGTGCATACATTAAAATGCTTTTTAAAATTTTATTGCTGGCCAGATGTGGTGGCTCTCCTCTGTAATCCCAGCACTTTGGGAGGCTGAGGCAGGATAATTGCTTGAGGCTAGGAGTGCAAGACCGCCCTGGCCCACAGAGCGAGATCACATCTCTACAAAAAAAAATATTGCCAATGTTAAATTTGCACAACCCTCAAAATAATCCTGTCCTGCCCCTTCTACCGCACATCCACTTCCTTAACATGCATGCATACAGACACACACACAGGAGAGTAAGTGCAAGCCAAAAGTAAGTTTTCTCTAAGGATTAGCAATATGGCTGTACATTCTTTAATGATTCACATGTTAATCATTGATTATGATCCCTCTCTACTAGGATCCATGTTATATATGCCCATTTGTTGATATTAAATGTATCATATAACTTAAGATCTTCCAGCTCTAAATAAGGAAAACTCCTATTTAAATTGGCTTAAAGCCATCTACATTTATTGTTTTAAAAGCAGAGAAATACTGTTCAAAGAAAAATAATGAAATCCAGAATATCTACAATTTACTATAAATAAGCTACGTATAGTGGGAAATTTTCTTACCATCCTTTTTCTAAGTCTACAAGTAGCATCATGTTCAACAGTGATAAACAAAATGCTTTCTACTTAAAATCAGGAACAAATAAAGAATATCTATACTCATTGTTTTCTTTTTAACTTTATTGTTAGCACAATAAAGCAAGAAAATGGAGTACAAATGAAATGAAAATGAAATGCAAACCAATTGGAAAGGAAGAATTTAGGTGATATTTATGTACAGATGACAGAATTATGAATAGTTAATCCAACAGTCTACAAAATAACTACTGAAAATAATAAGTGAAATTAACATGTTACAGAATATAAGGTTAATATGAAAAGTAATTACATTTCGATACCTGCAATGAACAATTAGAAGATGAAATAATACATTGCGTTTATAGGTGGAAAAAGTCAATATTATTAAGATAGTGATATTGCTAAGCTGAAGAAGTCAAATACAAAAGAATACATATTTTATTACAACACACACATATAAAATTTTGCAACACACAAAACACTAGTGACAGAAAAACAAATCAGTGACGGTCAGAGACTGGGAATGCAGTGAGGAGGTCAACTGTAGAAGGACAGGAAGAAAATTTTAGAGTGAGGAGGATGATCTCTCTCTTGATTATGGTAGTTACTACATGATCCTATAAAACTATCGCACTGAAAATGATGTCAACTTATTGACTATTATAACTAAATGACAAAAATGGTAATACAAATATGAATAAGGTAAATAGGCAGGAAACATTGAATTTACTATGATTTTTAATCAAAAATTTATAATTTCTTTATTTCCATAGTTTATGAAAAACAGGTGGCATTTGGTTACACAAATGTTATTTAGTGGTGGTTTCTGAGATATCAGTGCACCCATCACCCAAGCAGTGTATATTGTACCCAATGTGTGGTCTTTTGTACCTCACCCCCTTAGAGCCCCCAGAGTCCCCACGATTCATTATATCATTCTTATGCTTTTGCGTCCTTGTAGCTTAGCTCCCACTTATAAATGAGAACATATGCTGTTTGGTTTTCCAAGTTGTTTCACTTATAATAATAGTCGTCAACTCTATTCAGGCTGCTGCAAATGCCATTATTTCATTTCTTTTTATGGTTGGGTGGTATTCCATGAGATATATGTATATACACATATAGATATATGTGTGTATATATATGATACATACATACATACATGTGATACATAATATCACATATATGTGATATACATATCATATATATATGTGATATATATATATTTTTTCTTATTTTCTTTTATTTTCTCTATCCACTTGGTAGATAGGCATTTACACTGGCTCCATATTTTTGCATTTTTAATTTGTGCTCTACAAACATGAATTTACAAGTGTCTTTTTCATATAATGACTTCTTTTTCTCTGGATAGATACCCAGTAGTGGGATTGCTGGATGAAACGGTAGTTCCACTTTTAGTTATTTGAGGAATCTCCATACCATTTTCCGTAGTGGTAGTACTAGTTTACATTCCCACCAACACTGTAAAAGTGTTCCCTTTCACCTCATCCACACAAACACCTATTTTTTTTTTTTTAATTTTTAAATTATGGCCATTCTTGTAGGAGTAAGTTTGTATCACATTGCAGTTTCAATTTGCATTTCCTCGATAATTAGTGATGTTGAGCATTTTTTTCATGTGTTTGTTGGCCATTTGTGTATGTCCTTTAGAGAATTGTTTATTCATGTCCTTGGTCCACTTACTGATGTGATTATTTCTTTTATGTTTGCTGATTTGTTTGAGTTCCTTGTAGATTCTGGATATTAGTCCTTTGTCAGATGCATAGTTTGCGAAGATTTTTTCTTACTCTGTGAGTTGTCTGTTTACTCTGCCGATTATTTATTTTGCTGTGCAGAAAGCTTTTTAGTTTAGTTAATTCCAATCTATTTATCTTTGTTTTTGTTGCATTTGCTTTTGGGTGCCTGGTCACAAACTCTTTGCCTAAAACATGTCCAGAGGGGTTTTTCCAATGTTATTGTCTATAATGTTTATGGTTTCAGGTCTTATATTTAAGTTATTGACCCATCTTGAGTTGATTTTTGTCTAAGATGAGAAACAAAGATCCAGTTTCCTTCTTCTACATGTGGCTTGCCAATTAATGCAGCACGATTTGTTGAATAAGCTGTCCTTTTCACGCTTCATGTTTTTATTTGCTTTGTTGAATATCAGTTGGCTGTAAATATTTGGCTTTATTTCTGGGTTCTCTATTCTGTTGCATTGGTCTACATGCCTGTTTTTATAACAGTACCATGCTGTTTTGGTAACTATAGTTTTGTAGTATAGTTTGAAGCTGGACAATGTGATGCATCCAGAATTGTTCTTTTTACTTAGTCTTGCTTTGGCTATTTTAGTTATTTTTTTGGTTCCATATGAATTTTAGAATTGTTTTTTCTAGTTATGTGAAGAATGATACTGATATTTTGATGAGAATTGCATTGAATTTTTATACCGTTTTTGGCAGTGTGGTCATTTTCACAGTATTGATTCTACCTATCCATGAGCATGAAATGTGTTTCCATTTGTGTCATCTATAATTTCTTTCAGAAGGGTTTCATAGTTTTCATTGTACAGATTTTTCACCTCCTTGGTTAGATATATTTCTAAGTATTTTAATTATTTTGCAGCTGTTGTAAAAGGGGTTGAGTTCTTTATTTGATTCTTACCTTGGTTGCAATTGCATATAGAAGTGTTACTGATTTGTGTACACTAACTTTGTATACTGAAACTTAACTAAATTCATTTATCAGATCTAGGAGCCTTTTGGTCGAGTCTTTAGGGTTTTCTAGGTGTACAATCATATCATTGGCAAATACAACAATTTGTAATATTTATCATTTTGTTTCTAATGGAGCCTATATGGATCTTCTCTCTTCTTGGTTAATCTCACTAATTGTCTATTGATTTGTTTCATTTATCTCTGTTTCATTTTTCTTTTGTATTGATTTTTATTGTTTCAATTTCATTTAGTTCAGCTCTGATCTTCATTATTTATTTTCTTCTACTGGGTTAGGGTTTAGTTTGATCTTGCTTCTGTAGTTCCTTGAAGTGTGACCTTAGATTGTCTATTTGTGCTCTTTCAGACTTTTAATGTAGACACTTAATGATATGAACTTTCCTCTTAGCACTGATTTTGCTGTATCCAAAAGATTTTGATAGGTTGTGTTACTATTATCATTTAGTTCAAATAATTTTTAAATATTCATCTTGATTTCAGTGTTGACTCAAGGATCATTCAGGAGCAGATTCTTTAATTTCCATGTATTTGTACAGTTTTCAGGGTTCCTTTTGGAGTTAATTTATAATTTTATCCACTGTGGTCTCCCACTATTGTTGTGTTGCTAGCTCCTTTCTTAAGGCTATTAGTAATTGTTTTATAAATTTGGGAGCTCCAGTGTTAGGTGAATATATATTTAGAATCATGATATTTTCCTGTTGGACTAGTCCTTTTATCATTATATAACGTCTCTTTTTTAACTGTTGTTGCTTTAAAGTCTGTTTTGTCTGATATAAGAATAACTACACTTGCTTGCTTTTGGTTTCTATTTGCATGGAATATCTTTTCCCACCACTTTATGTTAAGTTTATGTGAGTCCTTATGTATTAGGTAAGTCTGCTAAAAACAGCAGATATTTGGTTAGTGGATTTTTATCCATTATGCCATTTTGCATCTTTTAAGTGGAGCATTTAAGCCATTTACATTCATCGTTAGTATTGAGATGTGAAGTACTATTCTATTCATCATGCTAATTGTGGCCTGAATATCTTGGATTTTTTCATTGTGTTATTGTTTTATAGGCCCTGTGAGATTTATGCTTTAAGGAGGTTCTATTTTTTAGTGCATTTGAGGTTTGTTTCAAGCTTTGGAACCCCTTTTAGCATTTCTTATAGTGCTGGCTTGGTAGTGGTGAATTCTCCCAGCATTTGTTTTTCTGAAAAATAATCTATCCCTCCATTTATGAAGCTCTGTTTCACTGGGTACAAAATTTTTGGCTGATAATCATTTTGCTTTAGGAGGCTAAAAATAGGAACCAAATCCCTTCTGGCTTGTAGGCTTTCCTGTTGAGAAATCTGCTATTAATTCGATAGGTTTTTTTTTCATAGGTTATCTGATGCTTTTGCCGCCCAGTTCTTAAGATTATTTCCTTCGTCTTGACTTTACATAACCTTATGACTATGTGCCTAGTCGATGATCTCTTCTTAATAAATTTCCTGGGTGTTCTTTGCGCTTCCTGTATTTGGATGTCTAGATCTTTAGCAAGACCAGTGAAGTTTTTCCTCAATTATTCCTTCAAATATGTTTCCCAAACCTTCAAATTTATCCTTCTCCTCAGAAACATCAATTATTCTTGTTTGGTTGTTAAACATAATGCCACATTTCTTAAAGGCTTTGTTCATTTTTTAAAATCTTTTTTCTTTGTCTTTGTTGGATTGGATTAATCCAAAAGTCTTTATTCTGAGCTCTGAAGTTACTTCTACTTGCTCGATTCTACTTTTGAATCTTTCCAGTGTGTGATGCATATCTCTAAGTTTTCTTTCATTTCCAGAAGTCATGATTGTCTTTTCTTTATGACATCTATTTCTCTGAGGATTTTTTCATCCATATCCTGTATTCTTTTTAAATTTCTTTAAGCTGATTTTCACCTTTCTCTGGTACCTCCTGGAGTATTTTTATTAGTTTGTTTTCACACTGCTATAAAGCATTACCTGAGACTGGGTAGTTTTTAAAGGAAAGCGGTTTAATTGGCCCACAGATTTGCATGTCTGGGGAGGCCTCAGGAAACTTACAATCATGACAGAAGAAGATGGGTAAGGAAGGCTCATCTTACATGGCAGCAGGAGGCAGGAGGGAATTGCCAAACACTTTAAAACTATCTGATCTCATGAGAACTCACTCGCTGTAGTGAGAACAGCATAGGGGGAATGGCCCCCATGATCCAATCACCTTCCACCAGATCCTTCCCTCAACACATGAGGAGTACAATTTGTGACAAGATTTGAGTGGGAACACAGAGTCAAACTATATAAATAGCTTAATAGTCAACATTATCAATTCTTTGTCTGCCAATTCAGAGATTTCTTCTTGGCTTGGATCCATTGGTGGAGAGCTAGTGTGATCTTTTGGAGGTTTGTAGAAACTTGTTTTTTCATATTACCACAATTATTTTTCTGGTTCCTTCTCAATTGGGGAGGGTGTTTCAGTGAAAAGATCTGAAAATCAAGGGCTGCCATTCAGATTATTTTGTCACATGGGGTGATCCCTTGATGAGGTGCTCTCCCCCTTCCCCTAGGTATGGGGCTTTCTGAGAGCCAGACTACAGTGATTATTACTGTGCTTCTGGTTCTAGCTACCCACTGGAGCTACTAAGCTCTGGGCTAGTGCTGGGGAATGTCTGTAAAGAGTCTTTGATGTGATCTGTCTTCAGGTCTCCCAGCCATGGATACCAGCACCTGCTCTGGTGGAGGTGGCAGGGGAGTGAAGCAGACTCTGTAGGGGTCCTTGGTTGTAGTTGTGTTTAGTGCTCTGGTTTTCTCAAATGCGGGACAAGCTCAGGACCTGGTTAGCCAGGGTGATGCAGGCAATGGCATTAGTTGGTTTTTTTCTTCTTCGTTGGAGCTGGGTTGTTCTGTTATGAGTTGCTGCAATGGCTTGTGATGGTTGGCCTCCAGTCAGGAGGTGCCGCTTTTAAGAGAGCACCAGCAGTCATGGTAGAAGAGGGATATAAGCTTGCCCTACATTGGACAGGATAAGTACTTAAGGTTTCTCAGGCAATGGGTGGGGCCACAGAGCTCCCAAAAGTTTTGTGTCTTTTGTCTTTGGCTACCAGGGAGGGTAGAGAAAAATGATCAGGTTGGGGCAGAGTTAGGTGTGTCTGAACTCAGATTTCCCCTTGAGTGGGGCTTGCTGTGACCACTGCAGGGCAGGGGGTGGGGGGAAGGTGGGATTAGAGGGTGGTTCTCCAGCCAATGCAGTTATGTTCCCAAGAGGATTATGGCTACCTCTGCTATGTTATACAGGTCACCAGGGAAGTGGAGGAAAGTCAGCAGTGATAGGCCTCAGGCAGCTCCCATGCAGCCAACAAGGTCAGTCTCATTCCCACTTTGCTCAACCAATAGTGCTGAGTTTATACGTAGGCATCTGGGGAGCAGGACTGAAATCTCACTAAACTACAACCCTCTCCACGGAGAAAGCAAGCAGGGCTCTCAGGCCTTGCCCCTCCCCATCTGCCTGCACCATTGGCTGTGGCTTCTAAGCACATATCTGCTCTTGCCGTTTGAGCTTCCTGGATTCTGCTCAGGAAAATTCTGCTCATTCAAACTTACTATGAAGGTCAGCTAGAAGCTTCCTTCACCCTGTGGTTCTTCCCCAATTGTCCTGGCTGCCTTTTTGAAGGACTCTTGTGAGATAATACCACTGATGGTTTCCCTGGGCTTGAGCTGGGACCTGGAAATGCCTACAGGGCTCTTCCAGCTGTTTCTTCTACTTTTATATTTTGCTTGGTTCCTTAAGTCCATATCAGCTCTAGGTAATATTAAATCCTTCTCCCATGATCTGGATTTTCAGGTTCCCCAGTGAAGATGTGTGTTCTGAGGTAGGCTTTTCCCTCTCTCACTCTTTGGGAACTCAGTTTTCAACTGTCTTGCTGAGTTTTCAGCTGCAAGCCACTTCTTTCAAATGGTCTGTGAATTCTTTCCGTTTTCCTGGTATGTTCCTGTGTTGGTTCTTAGAGCAAAAGCTCACAGTATGAGTGTCCACATGCTGTTTTCTCCATCCAAATGGGAGTAAACGGGAGTTGCACATTAGTCCTGTCTTCTATCTGCTGTTTTCCCTCCAGAATCTAAAATTTATGATTTTTTTTTTTTTTTGAGATGGATTCTCACTCTATCTCCCAGGCTGGAGTGCAGTGGCATGATCTTGGCTCACTGCAACCTCTGCCTCCTGGGGTCAAGTGACTCTCCTGCCTCAACCTCCTGAGGAGCTTGGACTACAGGCATGTGCCACCATGCCCAACTAATTTTTGTATTTTTAGTAGAGACAAGGTTTCACATGTTGGCCAGGATGGTCTCGATCTCCTGACCTCGTGATCCTGCCTCAGCCTCCCAAAGTGCTGGGATTACAGGTGTGAGCCACCAAGCACAGCCTATGATTTTTTAATGTAGCAAAATTTGAGTGGTGAAGGTACCTTTTTATTAAATTATCTCATACTCAAAAATTTGTATAGAGCTTTGAGATCATGCAGGTATGATAATGAGTATTGTCATTGAGTAAAAACTATCTAGAAATGGTTTAGAACATTCAATAAAATTGCAATTAGGGGCATAATTCATACAACGGTGCAAAGAAATGCAACTGTGTGTGGTTTGTACTTGAATAAATTATTAACAGAGAATTACAAAATAGTGCTTTTCTCACTCTAAATACTTATTCTACACTTTTCACTTTTCATGTTGCTGCAAAGAAGAGCTTTTGTCCTTCCCCCATTTAAGAGTGTACGTATATAGTATTTTCTTAGTAACACCTGATTCATGAATTTTTTTAATTCAATATATTAAATTGACAAAGTTAAATATATATTTTTAACTTGTATATATATCTTTAACATATACATATATTTTGACATATAAATATATTTAACTTAGCCAGTGTGAACTTCCTGAAGTCTGGCTCCATTGTACTTTTGAAATTATTTACCAATATTTTACAAGTAGGATTTGGTTTGCTCTGTGTCCTCACCCAACCTTCATCTTGAATTGTAATCCCCATGTGTCGAGTGAGAGACTTGTAACCCTCATGTGTCAAGGGACGGAGGTGATTAGATCATGGGGAACAGTTTCCCCCGTACTGTTCTCATTATAATGAGTGAGTTCTCTCAAGATGTGATGGTTTTATAAGGCATTTTTCCTGCTCTTGCTCACCCTCTGTCACCTGCCACCACATAAGATATGCCTACTTCCTCTTCTGCTATGACTGTAAGTTTCCTGAGGCCTCCCCAGTCACACAGAACTGTGAGTCAATTACACCTCTTTTCTTTATAAATTATCCATTCTCAGGCAGCTCTTTATAGCAGTGTGAAATCAGACTGATTGAGACTACTACCTTACTTTCTGAAACAAAAAGATCTCCCAGATCCATCCATTTCCCGTTTGCCAACCCTAGAATCATCACACAAGGGAATGGCTTTAATAGGGCATAGTACTTACGAACCAAGATTTGCAAACCAGGTGTATTCACTATGTGGTTCTGAATATATAGTTATTTATATATAGTTCCCTTGCAGGTTCACTAGCTCATCCTGATGCCTCAAATTTTAGTCTAATACAACAAGATTCTGCCTCTCCTTTCCCCATTTCTTTCTTTTGTTGTAGCCCACTTTCTCCTACAGCAATAACCCTGACTCCAAAGAGCAGCAATATGTTTACTCATTTGCTAGATTCTATACTATGCACACCCACATATACACACACAATAGCATTAGAATATACAAAGTAATGTTCAGCACGTTTTTCTATTTTTTTTCCTTTCTATCTTTGGACTGAACTTATACTGTATAACTGCTTAAGGTAGTTTATTTTGTTCCTACATGTTGTTATCATTTGGATATACAGTTAGTTTCATTTATTTTTTGCTAGTTTTAAATTTATACTTATTACCATCCTGTTGGTTACATTTATTTTTAAACTAGGCAAAGCCTTTACATGGCTTGAGGAGACAAAACCCTTCAGATACATACATATACACACACTCAGAGTGAATTGTGTGTACGTTCCCCTGTTCTTCTTCAGGCCCATTCTATAGATAACAAACTTTATTAATTTTTTGTTTATTCATCATCTTGTCTTCTTTTTCAAAAATAAGCATATGTATGCACACACACACATATACACACACACTGGAAGTCACTCATCAGTTTTTAAAACAGCTGCTGTTTCTGGATTCTGGCAACAAAAACAACAAAACAAAAACAAAAATAAAAAACATCTGCCATGGTACTATGTTGAATAGCAGCAAAATAGTTCAAACAACTATTTTTTTATGTCTAGGCATTTAGGTTGTTTTTTATATTCTGGAATTACAAATAATTCCACAGTGGATAACATTGTGTACATGAATATGTGTTTTGCATGTTTGGAAGTGCGGCTTCATGCTTAATTCATAGAATAGGTGTGTCAAAAATGTTCCTTTCTTGCTGTTGTTTAGATTTTTCTGTAATTTTATGTTTCCTTTCCTGTGTCTTTTTTTTCTTTTTGTAATTTTTTTTTTGGCAAAATAGACAAACTGTGTTAGTACATTTTTAAAAATTATATACCAATTTTCAACACATAATATAGAACACTTCCATTACTCTAGAGATTTCTCTCATGCCCCTTTCTGGGAAATGTACCCCCTTCCACAGGCAACAATTTTCAGACTTCACTTGGAATAATGTTTTTTTAGATATAGCCATATTAATGTGTATATTAATATTCCATTTTTTTCACTCAACATGCTGTTATTGAGATTCATCCATGTTTTTGTGTGCATCAGGAACCCATTCCTTTTCAATGCTATTATTTTATTGTATGGATATACCATAAGTTATTTATTGATTTTTTAATTGATGATTCTTTGTGCTGTATCCAATTTCTGGCTACTATAAATAAGGTTATTGTGAGCATTCTTATACAAGATTTTTGAGGACATATATTATTTATGTTGGATAACTATGAAGAAATATAATTAGGTGAATATGTAAGGGTGTTTATATTGTAAAAGCATGTTTCATTTACAGAAATTGCTAGCTTTTCAAATTGTGTACCAATTTTCACTCCTAGCAGCATTTGAGTGTTCTAGCTGCTCTGTGTTTTTGTTAATATTTACTATTGACAGTCTTTAATTGTAGCCATTTTTGTGTGTTTTAAATTTACCTTCCCTAATAACTAATAATGATGAACAACTTTAAATGTGCCTTCTGGTTTTTGCATGTCTGTTCTTTGAAATGTCCGTATAAATCTTAATGCCCATTTTTATTGAACAGTTTGCCTTTCTATTGTTATCTGTAGGAGTTCATTATATAGACCAGATACAAATCCTTTGCCAGGTAAATGTAATGTGAATTTTTCTTATTTCATTGTGTGACTTGCCTATTTATTTTCTTAATGTTGTCTTTTAATTTAATTCCTTTCTTTATCTCTGAAAGCCTGGTTTGGATTTCTTCCATACAGTATTATATAGTGCAATGATTTTGGCAGTTTCTCAGAAAATAGAAGGGCAGGTGAGGGAAGCTTGCACATGGGTTCACCCCTGATTGATCCTGGAAATGTAGAACCACTTACATTCAAGCTGCCATGGCCCTGAGGTAACTTCTGACCCCACAGAACTGTCCAAGTGACCCTCAGCAGTCTGACAGAAAAATGTGAATATATTTCTCCTTGTTGAATTACTAAAATAAACTTACTAGTTTTAAAGCACTGCTCATAAATTTGCGTATTTAGTGTTGATTGTTGATTGTTGTAACCACACTCTATATAATTATCAAAAATAAATAAAATAATATAGAGGTTTCTTTTTCAGTAAGCATATTATTATTTTTTCTTTCAAGTTACCAAAAAAGAAAAGTAAAGGAAGGTTTCAGAGTTTATTAACAAGTCACTGTGTTTTCATGGGATTAGCTTCAGTGATAGGAGGGGTTTTTTTTAATCACCAAACTTTTTGTTATATACAGCCATGGTCGCAGCTGGATTTGCCCTTTGTGTCCTCCAAGCTGGACTACTGTGAGGAATTCTAATCAAGGGTTTCTTGAAGAACTCCTCAGAATTTTCCAGAGCTGCAACCAGGGAGAACACAGCAGAGAGCTTGTTAACTGCTTCTGATTGCTAACAATGTGTGCCCTGAGGGAACAGTGAGAAGTTCTGTCTCTGAATAATGCCTCCAGCTATTTAAACCTCCCAAGGTGCTTCATTTGATAGTAATAGCTGAATCAAAACTTATTTCCTGAAAATCCTGTTTTAGTCACTTGAAGATGAAGAATTTTAAAACTTTTTTAGAAGGCACCTACCATATCTGGGGATTTTCCGTTTTATATCCTTTGTCCATTTGAATTTGAAAATCACGGTCAAGTCGGTCCAGAATAGAAAGCCTACACACATTTCTGTTTCATTTTCTTTTTAACCTCAGTAACTTCAAAGTATCGATATCTACTCTTTACATGCTTACACAAAAATATACATATACTATTAGTACCATTAACCTTAAATATCAATCTCTTTAAAATATACACATACATATTTATGTTTATATGAAATGTAAACATGATATCATGTGCATGTAAATTGCAAAAAGCAACAGTCAAAATTATATCCCCAAGTAGAAGAAATTAATGATGTTAGTTGTAATACATTTTGGCACAGCTATCCCTTTGAAGCCATTTGATGTCATAGTTCACAGACCATAAAGTTAAGTATTTATAGCCTATGCCTTTCTTGGCCCTTCTCTGAATGAGGAGAGAAGAAATGCAAAAGTAGAGTCTTTCCTCTAACAAATACTTTACAGGGCTGCTAACAAGAAGTCACATATAGAATAGACTTTTATCTCAGCTCACATCCTTTGTTCAGGCTCAGACTCTGATGCTAATGAGCACACCACAGCCAGGAGGTCAGCAGCAAGAGCCAGGAATGAGAAGTGAGGGTCCCAAAAGACAGAAAAATTTGAATAACTGGTTCTAGAACACTCAAGATGATATCGTCATTTTAGTATATGTGAGTATAACATACTTACATTCTGTCTTCAATAAAGAATGCAGCTCAAGTTAACAAAGTATTTCTTTCATCAAATTTAAAAGGTTATATATCTTTTTTTGTGTTTTGTGGTAAACAAAGCATGCTAGTCAATTGATAGATTGCTGACTAAATACTGTATCTCTGAAACTTTATGCTTATAAATTATATTCACTGATATCATTTAATCCATTTTACTATTTTTTTGTTATAATGGAGAAAATTTAGGTTTAGAGAATTTCTGTAGTTCTAAATTTTATACAGTAAGAATCAAGTTATTGATTCACACATGCTCATAAGTTGTATTTATAATAACTTTATATAAATAAACTCTATTTGTAATAATCATGTAATAATAAAGGTCAAAGTCAGTTGTTCTGTAGTTAAGATATTGGCAAACAGAAATTATCAGAGATTCATGGGTTGAGAGGTTAAGAGTACAGGCCATAAAATTGCCCCTGAAAGGCAGGAGAAATAGTCTGAAATTTTTGGATCTTGTCTAGCAGATAGACAAGAACTGGGATTTCTAAGTAATGTGTATTATAAGGCAGCAGTCTCCAACCTTTTTGGCACTAGGGACCAGTTTCCTGGAAGACAATTTTTCCACGAACCAAAGGTGGTTGGTCGGTTTGAAACTGTTCCACCTCAGATCATCAGCCAATTGATTCTCATAACAACTCACAACCTAGATCCTTCACATGTGCAGTTCACAATAGAGTTTCACTCCTATGAGAATCCTATGCTGCCATTTATCTGACAGGAGGTGGAACTTAGGTGGTAATTCTGGCTCTCCCACCACTCACCTCCTGCTGTGCAGCCTGGTTCCTAGCAGGCCACTTACAGGTCCACAGCCCGGGGTATTATAAAGTATAACTGATCAGCACCATCATCGAATCATGGAACAAGGCTTGACTCTCTAGGGGGAAGTGAAGGAGTGCAGAGGACAGGTAGCTGGGAGTCTGGGCCTCATCAAAGTGTCTGAGGGCTCAGGGCAAATTTCAAACAATATTGGAGTTAATTAATCAGAAGCTAATTTGTATGAATGCTGATCGTTGAGAGTTTAGGAGAAGTTATTCTACACGCTTAGGGTACAAATAGTTGGGAAATGAGACAGGTTGGAATTTTAAGTAGACTTGTATAGTAAAAACACATCATAGAGACATTTAGCTCTCAACTTGAGTCCCAAAAAGAACATCAGAAAAATTTGTTGATCAAAGTTGTGTTTATTAGATTTACTACAGTAGGGGCAGCAAACACAACTTGACAAACTTTAGTAGTCTCAACATGGAAAATTAAGAAAAGGTACTTGTGGATTTTAGGGTCTGAACCAAGTGATTTTCTAGGAGTCTTGCAAGACTAGAAATAAAACAGAACTTGGTAGCATTTCAGATGTTGTAACTGGATTGGTGGGTGTATAGAGCCAAGGGTCTTGAAGCAAGTTTTGATCAAGAAGCTGTTAGCCTTGATAAGTAATCCATTTAGTTGGTTCATAGTCTTATCTTCTAGAAGCAGATATTTCCTGGGGCTAGCAGATAAATTATTTTTCCTTGGTTCCAGCACAGTTTAACACAAGGACAGGGAATTATCTTGGGTTAACTTCCCATAGCTTAGAAAAATTGAATTCCAGTGGCTTTGTGTTTGTGTGTGTGTGTGTGTGTCTGTGTGTGTGTGTCGTGTGTGTGTGTGTGAGAGAGAGAGAGAAAGAGGCTGAAAGAGAGACTAAGAGAAAATTATAATTTCATGAATGAAGACTGTTATTCCAATAATTCTTCCTGAGAGTTCCTGAACTGCCAAACATAATTCTCATATTCTGTCAGTTATGTCAATACTGTATGCTAAGCATATGATTTGTATATTTAAAGTATTTTTTTCTTAAAATGATTTCTTAACACAAAGAAATTTATCTGGTGTTCAAATAAAGAAATGGCAGGATCTTTCAATCCTGGAAGATTTAGGGGGTTTTCAAAGGTCACTTTCTTTCCTATTTGTGATTTTCATTGTACATGTTGAACATAGAACTCCATCCTGCATTAGTTATTAACTCTACCAAAGTGTGTGTCATTGGAATTCAATGTGCTACCTAGTGTGGTCAAGGTAAATCCAGTACGCATGAGCTTGCAGTTATCTGTACTTATGGATTCCAGCTAATAGATACAGAGGGAAATGATGACACCTTAATATTTATAACAATTACTGTAGTCTTTGCAAAGGAACAGAGGTAAGGAGAAAATGCTTCACAAATAGGCAAATTTAACTAACTGCATTTAAAACAGAGGTTTCAGGCACATTAGAACAGCAATATATTTTGATAGCCTCACACATTTCCCTAGATACCTTTGCTTGCTGCCTAAAATTATATGAAGGAAATTCACTGGAAAGTGTAACAAAAACCAGCAGGGTTCTGTACTGATAACTATGATAAAGCAACATTTCTATCAATTATTTTGATACTTCTATGTTAATTGTCTGAGTTTCATATATTATTCACCACTTAGAGAAGGAAAAAGAATTAATCATATTTTTAAGCATGGCCAAAGTTTTATGAAAGTTGCTTCACATGCCTTTAAAACGTGCATCACCAGACTATTTTCTGATGAAAATAAGTTCTACACACATGCTCTCAAATTAAGAGAACTGGTAGCTGGTAATACACCAGTTTTATTCTAAAAACAGAAGTATGGATTACTTAACTATATTATTTTTGCATAATGTTCCATGGAATATTTAACCTAAAAGGTGCTAGTCAGGTGCCTTTGTATTAAAGTTAGAAAGTGATACTGAGGGTTTATATTAAAAACATAGAATTATGTAGAATTAGAATAACTGCTTTGTGAGATAATGACTTCATCAGTGTAATTGATAAATAATTTTGTGAATAATTACCTCTCAGAGTCAACAAAGAGGGAATTCCTAATTTGGGATAAAAGTTGGAACAGATGACATTTAAAATTCTTAGACTTTCGTAAAGATAGTTAAATATAAGAATTAGCTTTAAAACCCTTTTAGATACCTTAATAGGCATTGTACTTCAAAGAATCATTTCATACTGACCAAGATGGCCTTAGGGTTTTTTTTT
This sequence comes from Colobus angolensis palliatus, assembly GCF_000951035.1. Classification (NCBI taxonomy): domain Eukaryota; kingdom Metazoa; phylum Chordata; class Mammalia; order Primates; family Cercopithecidae; genus Colobus; species Colobus angolensis. Next base: position 2,731,614 of record NW_012116555.1, read on the forward strand.
AAGCTTGGCCAAACTTTAAGAAGGCTTCTTTTTACCTCTAGGCCTTTGACCACACCATTTCCTTAGGTATTTACCTTAGAAAACTTGTTATTTCTAATTTTGCCATTTAGAAATATAAATATTTTTAAAACCCTCTGCCAGATTTACAACCTAAGACTGTCTTTCTCATGAACCTGGAAGCCATCCTTTGAAATGTAATCAACAAGGAAGATAGGGCCCTATTTCTCAGGCTTGGTGGGAAGATAGAAATGTAACTTCATTAGGAGGCTAACATCAGTAGGATATCTTTAGTCCAAGCTGGAAAATCACCCCCTGCCACGAAGATACTAGATAGTTACTTTTTCTTTGAGTAAACCCAATTAGCAAACACAAATGGCCTAAGATCTTTCCCACCCCAGCTCTTAAAAAATCTCTAACCCTTGTTTCTTCTTCTCACTAGGTAAAATGTTTATTACTTATTCATTGATTTGTCATTCAACAAATACTTAAGTCTCCTTTAAGAAGCCACTAAGGAGGTAACAAGATGAGTAAACTATTTACTGTCCTAGAAAATCACAATTACGAGATGTAAACATAGGCATAAAAATAAAATAAGCAAAAAAAGTTTGAAATAGATTAAAATAAAGTCTTCTGAAAATTTTTAAAAAGAAAATTTTTAAAAAGTAAGATGATTTCTGCCTAAGAGGCGCTGGATGATGCAGATGGGCATTCATGGAGGAGGATGCTGGGCTTTCAACAATGGTAAGGAAAAGATGGCTTTGGAAAAACAGAGAGAAAAGTGTAAGGAGAAGGCTTTCAAAGCAAAGGCAGGAGAACAGACAGAGCAATCCAACTCCCCAGAGTCTTAAAAGTGATACAACGGAACTAAAACAGTTTTGTTAAAGGAAATACAATTGGGAAATTAGATCTAGTTTTTGGTGTGTCTTGAGCACCATGTAAAGAATTATGACTTTTTTTTTTTTTTTTTCCTAGACAGGGTCTTGCTGGAGCGCAGCCCTAGGCTTAAGAGAATCTCCCACCTCAGCTCCCAGAATTGCTGGGACTACAGGTACGCACCACCATGCTCGGCTGATTTTTGTATTTTGTATTTTTTGTAGAGATGGGGTTTCACCATGTCATCCAGGCTGGTCTCGAATTCCCAAGCTGAAGCAATATGCCTGCCTAGGCCTCCCAAAGTGCTGCGATTACCAGAATGAGCCACCACACCCAGCCAAAGATTTTGACTCACATCCTATGAATAATGAGAAGCTGCTGGAGTGTTTTAAACTAGCGAGAAAAGTGACAAAGTTTGCAGGTTAGAAAACGTACTTGGCAATAATGTGATGGTTGTCAAACATTTGTGCTTCCAAACTTCTTAAAACTCTTTGGTGCAATAATGTAGTGTGGATGCTTCCCAGTATTTTGAATTGGGATCTTGTGAGGAAGAAGTGAGAGAGAAATACTAGCATGAAACTTGGATCACAGAATCATTTATCCTTAGGCATGACAGTTCTAGAAAGAGTCACTCATGGAAGTGGAGGCTCTGGAAACTAATCCCCTTAAAATTAGAGAATTCCATGTATTTCTTGGAAAACAGTTATTTTTTATCTGTGGGTCAGTTAAGCAGTTCTGTTTAACTGGACCAGGATTGGCTGATCTTGCCTTGAGTCACTCTTGCATCTGTAATGTATCAGTAAGTAGACTGGAGCCTCCCTGGTCTAGGATTGCCTCTTTCTCACATATTGGCCAACTGTCAGCTGGGCAGTTGAAGGTCACAGAACCATGTGTATCTTATTATTCACCAGTCTAGCTCAGGTTTGATTACATGGAGGTGGCAAAGTACCAGGAGAGAGCAGAAACAAACAAAAAAGCCATCTTACAGGTTTAGATCTGCATCATTATATCTGCTATGTTGAATAAAAACATGTATTTCACAAATTCAGCCCAGAATCAAGGGGTCAGAAAATAGACTCCAATCTCATGATGAGAATTGCTTCAAAGTTACATCACAAAAAGCATGGACAGAGAGAGGGAAAGAATTCTGGTCACTTTTGCAATAAACCACAGGGGTGATTTAAGAGGGCCTCTGAGATTTCAGAGTGGGACTACTTTAAAAAGAATTGCCTGGCCTGAGCAGATAGGTTGTATAAATGGAAAGATTAATCTGGAGTGTGGAGACTAATGAAATAGCTAAGCTTTTGGTGGTCTAGTGTGGTAAAATAGGAGTAAAGGGTAGGTGGAAAAGAAGAAAGAATGGACAAGATTAGGTATATTATTGATTATAGTAATAGCGAAGTTTTCTCTAAAATGTATTGTAATTAAATCTAATTTAAATATAGATTAAATTAAATTCATTTACATTGAAACTTCCTTGGTGCAGTAATCTATATTTAAATTTGGTCAACTTTATTATAGATTTAGAGGAGTACTGAATATCAGTCTTTTGAAAAAAACTTTGAGACCAGTTAAGCCAGCTCCTTCACTTAATGAATGAGAAAATAGAGTGCATTGTTCAGCAATACATAGAAGTGATATTCTTTTCACCCATAAATAAAGAACATTTGGCATAACACAAGTGATTCCAGAAGCAGTAGTAATAGAAATAAGGTAATTCTTAATTGTGTGTTCCAAGAGGTAATGTCAGAATATGAGTAAAAGAAATCTACAGATGATATAAAATGAAATTTTCATTATTAACTTCAACTGCTCTTCTTTTCAAGTCTTCAATAACTTATCTGCATTTTATTCTAAATCATAGTTTATGGAGAATGGAAGGAATCTTGGAGAAAATTGAGTCCAAATATTTTGAAAGTATGTTTTTAGGGCTTCTCAGATGTACTCTATGCACTGCTGAGAGGGCAGGGCTATAGTCTTCTGATCTCAACCCAGAACAGTCTCCTGTTATCTGCCTTGCATACAACAGTCTAGTGTAGGATTTTTTTTGGTAAGGTTTTTAAGGATACAAATGTTTCTTCTTCTTCTTCTTCTTCTTCTTTTTTGTTAAACCACACAGTGATCTTCTCCAACACACTGTTATATGAGAAAATTGACATAAGACTGAGCAAAGTCACTTGATTAAAGTTATAGAGCTAGTTGTTGACAAAGCGGTGGCAAAGATGCATGTTTATGAACTCCTGACTCCCTGCTCCTGCCTACTTCCTCTACTTTGAGGCAGAAGAAACTACAGAAGTAAAAGGAAGAGAATATTGCATGATATCCAAAGGCAGAACATGAATTCCAGTAATTACCTGAGAACTATGGAACTGACTGCAGCCAGAACATACATTTGTTGTGTAAATCGAGTGATAAATATAGTAATAAATGCAAACTTGTATGTGAGAATGTGGCTCTCGCTGTGAGACCTGGATCTTCAGACTCACAGATACACAAATAGAAACCACCTGTGAGTGTTTTTTATACACATTTTTGCCTAATTCTCTTCATCAGGTGTGATCTTTGGGTGGCTCATCACAGTTCTGCTTAATCAGACATTCTGATTAATAGTAGCTATATCTATTTTGCAGATAATTGAATTTCCAAGCTTTAGAATTCAGGTAAATACCTTTGACATTAAGCCTATACCAAACAAAACATAATTTGTTTTTGTTGAATCAACAGTACTAATAATTCAGGTTTATTATGATGAGTTCAATTATCCTCTTATAGCTGATTTGCAAAAGGACCTAAAACCCCAAATTCCCCAAGCTCCAGAATACCACACAACAGACAGCTGTGCAGAAAAGTAAAAGAAATTTCCGTTTCTGCACATTCTGTGTAGAAGTTCATGTTTCTGTTTGTAAATTTTACACATTACAAATGTTCATTTTGGATTGTAAATAAAGACTGAGGAAGAAGCAGCCCATAGCATCTTGGGTTACAACAGATGGCGTTAACCACGTGGGAATGCTTGGAATTCTCTTGTAGGATATCGAAAAATAAATTGCTACATAGTGAGAGCTCCTTCTCATCCAAATTCCTGGTAAAATGGATATCAATTATTTCTTGTAGTATTTTAAAACAATATCTAGTGAAAATTGTATTCACTAAGAATTAGGGAATAATACAACAAAATAAATTACTAAACTAGTAAAATTATTCATTCCAAATGTATACAAATTAATAGAATTAATTAATTATCAGTCTTTAAATATTTTCTAAAGCTGAATTTGAAAAGGCAATTTATCCAAGGTAGATAAGTATTATTAAAATAATAGTTTGATACAAGGAAATAAAATGTTCTTATTATTACAATATTAAACTTTTAGGAAAACTTCAAGGCAAAATATTGCTCATAACCAGTTTCTCCAGCAAGGTAGGAATGGAAATGACAGAAAGAGGGTTTCACAACTGAGAAGGAAGAGTCATCTATATGCCATTATTTTCAAAAATAAAAAATAAAATTCCAAGGGGGTCTTTGTAAATTGAAAAGTAAGAGTATGTCCAAAGATGTCTACATTTGTGTACAGACATACACATTATTGTGTCTGTGTCTTATAGTATACAAGAAAGGGGCTCTTTTTTATGTACCTTAAGAATTGTCAAATTTTATATCAGCAGTCCAGGATTACTTATTATTTTAAAAACATTTATTGCTTGCCCAGATTGCATGAAGCACTGTACTAAGTGCCATTATATAACAGTGCTTTCCTTTTATGGTTCAGTGTTGTGACTCAGGGCTGAATTGCTCTGTGATTCTGAGAACCTTTTTGTCTCTATATATTCCTTTTCATCGATCGGTCATTGCCACAGTTACATAGTTAAAATTAGTATAAAATGTTAATGGCTTGGCTGGGCATGGTAGCTCACCTATAATCCCAGCACTCCGGGAAGCCAAGGCAGGAGTATCAATTGAGGCCAGCAGTTTGAGACCAGCCTAGGAACATAGAGAGACTACATCTCTACAAAACAATTTAAAAATTAGCTGAGCGTGGTTGTGTGAACCTGTAGTCATAGCTACTTGGGGGCTGAGGTGGGAGGATCACTTTAGCCTACGAGTTCCAGGCTTCAGTGAGCTATGATCACACCACTGCACACCAACCTGGGTGGCAGAGAAAGAACATCTAAATCCATACATACATACTTACATACATATACACATACTTACATACATACATGAAAATTATAATGGTTTTAGGAAGCAGTTACTCAGATCACCTTGTCTGTCATCCTCTAGGTAAAGTGCCAATAGAATTACCAAATCTCCACACATAAACTCAACTTGCAAACCCCATAAATGAAGCTTGAGGTTTTGCTCACCATTTTGGTCTAGGTCATTGATTTTGAAAAACTTTGTTCATATATCTTTTTAAAGTGATTTTTAAACCCATGCATACACAAGTGAATTTTAACTTTGAGTCCTAAATTTCTATCACATACTTAAGTAGTTGTAAAAATGGGATTTCTTTAGAATAACAAATAAATGTGTTCAATGGCCCCTGTCTACCACAGAGAATTAATACCCACCATCAAATGCTTAATGATATACATGAATCTGGAGGTTGTTATGCTAAGTGAAACAAGCTAGACACAGAAAGAGAAACGTTACATGATCTCATTTACATGTGGAATCTAAAAATGTGGAGCCTATAGAAACAGAGTAGAAAGGTGGTTACCAGAGGTTGGAGAGTAGAGGAAATGGACAGATGTTGGTCAAAGAATACAAATTTGGAGACACAAGATAAACTCTGGAAACCTAATGTGCATCATGGTGACTGTAGTTAATAATAATGTACTATATACTTGAAATTTCCTAAGAGAACAGATCTTAAATATTCACACACACACACACACACACACACACACACACACGTAACTATGTGAGGTGATAGATAGATTAATTACTTTAATTGTGGTAATCACTTCACAATGTATTATGTATATCAAAATATTATATTGTACTCCTTGAATATATATAATTTTCCTCTGTGAACTCTCTCTTTCTCTCTCTGTCTCTCTCTCTCTCTCTGTGTGACTGTGTGTGTGTGTGTGTGTGTGTGTGTGTGTGTGTTTCAGCAAGGTTTTTCCTAATGGTCATAAATTTTGCATTTTTTTTCCTCCTTTAATTCATTTATATTCCACTTCCTTCACAGAACTGACATAATACTAATGCATTGTGTTAATGCAATATATTTTTATACTGGATAGTTTCATTGATGAACTTCTCAGGCCCCCATGTTACCTAACTCCAAGGGAGATTTCTGTAATATGTATTATTTCTTAATTCGCTATAAAAAAAGCATGCTATTGAATTTTTAAAAATGTCCAAGAACATAACATCCTGAGGTTTTAAAAACTTTATCTGGAATTGGAGTCAATAATGACTAGCACATTGTTAGTAAAAAATATAATTATATTACGTTTTATAATAATTATGAAGTAAAAACTAAAATTTTCTTAAAATTAAGATAACTGGGCTTTCTTTTATAGTCAATCAATGTGCCATTAATTAATATCATTCATTGTTAGAATATGAAAGTGTTCAGCAACTATACCAGCTATACCTAATGTTAACCCCAGATGTGAGATCTGGGAAATCTTGTTTGCATAAGTGGATGAGTATGGAAAGAGCTTTGCAAGTAAATTCTCTGAACTTTTGAGTTTTATCCAAAATATCACCAGGACCTTGTTCATCAGACTTTATTTTTATAATCTGTTAGTAGTCAGCTTGTTTGCTTTAATTTTGTGTGAATAAATGAAGTATAAGTCCTTTATTTGAACAATGATTAGTACACATTAGACTTATTCACTTTTTCAAAACTGATATTTACTTAAGTGCCTATACAGTTATTTTTAATGCCTTGAGAGACATCCCTATCTTTTGTACAATATGAGATGAATACCCTGGTTTGAACACCAATAGACTAGTCAATCTAAGCAGTCTCTTCCCTGTTTACTGTGGATGTGCTGAGACTTATTGCTACATAGGCACCATTAACTCTTTCCAATAACAGCAAAAGTAGAGAGGATATAATGATGATAGAAATTATTGGGGGAACCCACCCCCAATATGTCAACATAGGTTATTTCTATTTTCCACAAGTGTTGGCTGGCTGCAAAATAGAGACAGCACAAAGAGAGGAATTTTACAGCTGGGCCACCAGGGGTGACATCACATATCGGTAGGACCAGGATGCCTGCCTGAGTCTCAGACCAGAAAGTTTTTATTAAGGGTTTCAAAAGGGGTGTAAGAACAGGGAGTACGTATGAAGATCACATGCTTCAAAGGGCAAAAAGCAGAACCACTAATAAGGATCTAACAAAGATCACATACTTCTGAGGGAACAGGAGAAAGGGAAAAAGCAGAACCACCAATAAGGGTCTATGTTCAGCATTGCACATATTGTCTTGATAAACATCTTAAACAAGAGAAAACAGGGTTCAAGAGGAGAGAACCAGTATGACCACAAATTTGCCGGGGCAGAGTTTTCCCCACCCTAGTAAGCCTGAGGGTTCTGCAAGAGACCAGGGCGTATCTTAGTCCTTATCTCAACTGCATAAAACAGACACTTCCAGAGTGGCCATTTATAGACCTGCCCCAGGAACGCATTCCTTTCCCAGGGTATTAATATTAATATTCCTCACTAGGAAAAGAATTTAGTGTTATCTCTGCTATTTGCATGTCCATTTATAGGCTCTCTGCAAAAAGAAAAATATGGCTCTTTTTGCCCAACTCCACAGGCAGTCAGACCTTATGTTTGTCTTCCCTTGTTCCCTAAAAATCACTGTTATTCTGTTCTTTTTCAAGGTGCACTGATTTCATATTGTTCAAACACACATGTTTTACAATCAATTTGTACAGCTAACACAATTATCACAGTGGTCCTGAGGTGATGTACATCCTCAGCTTATGAAGATAACAGGATTAAGAGGTTAAAGACAGGCATAAGAAATTACAAAAGTATTATTTGGGAACTGATAAATGTCCATATTAAAATGAAATCTTCACAATTTATGTTCCTCTGCCATGGCTCCAGCCAGTCCCTCCATTCAGGGTCCCTGACTTCCCACAACAAGAAATGAAGAAGAGAGAACAGAAAAAATGAAAGTGTTTTGAGAACATGATGAATGTTACATCATACATGATGAAACATTCCATAGGAGGAATCATTCTGAAAGGCAAGGTACAAATACTAAAAGAGTATGACTGCCTCATTTTCAAATATTCAGGAACAAGATATGTAAACTCTTCTTTAGTGATGTAAAACTCAAAAAAAAGTTTCACAATCAAAACTACTATTAAGTAGAAAATCTTCTGTATGCATTAAGGCAATATAAAATAGGAAACAACGAACTGTTCATTAATAGTCAATAGCCATTATTCCCAATAGTGAACTCTGAAGATATGAAGTGGAACAAATGGCTGAGCTATAGTAGCCAATGGGCTTCTAACATTTCTCAAATTTAAATCTTAATACTAACCAGATACTAAAAACTCCCAATCATCTAACAACTTGTGTGAGAAAAGTTGTTAGGAAATATGTTCATTCATACTCTGCCCAGTGAGACAGATTTAGGCTCAGCTTTCTCAATAAGCCATATCAGTGTGCAGAAAGACTCTGAGGTGACCATACTCAGATACAGTATCATTTAATAAATAATAACTCTACCACTGTAAAGTTGGTCTAGCAAGTGCTCAGAATGTGACTAAATCAGGTATTTCCTCCTAGATATGAACGTAAGAAAATATAGATAGAATGGCCCCCATAATGTTAGATAATAGAGTTGTATATATGCAAAGTGTCCAACCGCATCCATACCAGGCAATAGATCTGTTTGTCCATTGTGATAACTAACAGCCACATGTAGCTACTTAAATTTCAATTACTCAAAAGTAAATACAATGAAACATTCAGTTCTTCAGCCCCATTTCAATGCTTAGTAGCCACATGTAATTGGTGGATATCACACTGGACATATAGAGAACAAAACATGTCCAATGACCAAAATGTTGTATCAGGTGATTAACAAATAGGCAGGTAGTCACTTTCAATTTTTTATGGAACAGACACATGGATTCTTTGTAATATAAGACTTGTGTGATTCAGTCATAACAAGAAATGAATAAATTATTTTAATGAATATTAGCATCTTAAAAATCACATAGATATCATTTGATATATGTAAAAATTTAATTTTTAAAACACTACCCTAGTGGCCTGTGCATTAAGAAACTTCCAAAATTGAGCAATGTATGCCTTTCCAAATAATATAAGAAAAATTCTCAAATGTTTAAACCAATCTCATTATGTAAAAATAATTTGTACAAAGGCATTCATCTAATTGGAAATGAGAAAGAAACAATATAATTAGATCATTGCATAAACAATGATTTTTTTTTTTTTTATTTTAAGGCTCCAAAACATTACAGCCTTGAAGTACAACCTGAAGTTAAGCAATGTGATTCTTTCAAATGTGTTCTTCTTGCTTAGGATTGCTTTGGCTATTTGCACTTTTTGTTTATTTATATATGAACATTAGGATTGTTTTCTTTTCTAATTCTGTGAAAAGTGAAATTGATAGTTTGACAGGAATTGTGATGAATCTGTAGATTGCTTTGGGCAATATGGTCATTTTAACAATATTGATTCTTCCAATCCATGAGCATAGAATGTTTTGTTTGTGTTATTTACAATTTCTTTCATCATTGTTTTGTAGGTCTCCTTGTAGAGATCTTTCACCTCCTTGATTAAACGTACTCCAGATTTTCTGTGTCTGTGTGATATGGTTTGACTGTGTCCCCACCCAAATCTCATCTCGAATAGTAGTTCCCATAATCCCTATGTGCCATGGGAGGAACCCAGTAAGAGGTAATTGGATCGTAGGGGTGATTATCTCCTGCTGTTCTTGTGATAGTGATTGAGTTCTCAGAAGATCTGATGGCTTTATAAGGGGCCTTTCCTCCACTTCGCTCTGCACTTCTCTTTGCTGCCATCATGTGAAAAAGACATGCTTGCTTCTGCTTCTGCCATTGTTTTAACTTTCCTAAGGTCTCCCCAGCCAGCTGAACTGTGAGTCAATTAAACCTCTTTCCTTTATAAATTACCCCATCATGGGTATGTCTTTATTAGCAGCATGAGAATGGACTAATACTGTGTGGCTATTGTAAATGGGATTGAGTTCTTGATTTGGTTTGCAGTTTGAATGTTATGGATGTGTAGAAACGCTGCAGATTTTTGTACACTGTTTTTGTATCTTGAAACTTTACTGAACATGTATATCAAGTCTAGGAGTCTTTGGGAGAAGTGCTTAGTGCTTTCTAGGTATATAGTCATGTTATCAGTGAACTGAGATAATTTGACTTACTCTTTCACATTTTGTATGCCTTTTATTTTTTCTCTTGCCTGATTGCTCTGGCTAGGACTTGCAGTGTTATGCTGAATAGGAGTGATCAGAGTGGACATCCTTGTCTTGTTTCAGTTCTTAGGAGAAATGCTTTAAACTTTTCCCCATTCAGTATGATTTTGACTGTGAGGTTGTAATATATGACTTTCATTATTTTTAGGTATGTTCCTTCAGTGCCTAGTTTATTGAGGGTTTTCATTATAAGGGAATGTAGAATCTTATTGATTTTTTGTTCTGCATCTACTGAAATGATCATACGGTTTTTGTTTTTACTTCTGTTTATACATTGTGATTATTATAATGTGATATAGATGTAAGTGTGTGTGTGTGTTCATTGTTTTTTAAATCAAACTTTTTGCCTTGTATTATAACCATAAATGTACATTATAACTATGCTTTTTTAAGTGCATAGTTTGATGAATTTTAACAAATGTACACACCTTTGTAATTGTACCACAATTAGGTTATAAAGCATTTACGTCAACCCAAAACCCAAAACTTTGCAGGAGATATGGTTTGACTCTGTGTCCCCACCCAAATCTCATCTCCAATTGTAATCCACATATGTCAAGGGAGGGATGTGGTGGGAGGTGATTGAATCATGGGAGCAGTTTCCCTCATGCTATTCTCATGACAGTGAGTGAGTTCTCACAAGATCTAATGATTTAAGAATGTGGTACTTCTCCCTTCACTCTCTCTCACCTGCCACCATATAAGATGTGTTTCACTTCCCCTTCATCTTCCATCATGATTTTAAGTTTTCTGAGGCCTCCCCAGCCATGTAGAACTGTGAGTCAATTAAACCTCTTTTCCTTGTAAATTACCCAGTCCCAGGTAGTATCTTTATAGCAGTGTGAAAATGAAATAACACGGCAATATTCTTCACCCCAACATCAGTCCCTGAGAACACTAATCTATTTTACATCACTATAGATTAAATTAAGTTTTTCTAAAGTTTTATGTAAATAGAATCATACACTCTATTGCATCATGCCTGGCTTCCTTCATTCTGGATATTTTGAGAAATACTCCATGTTTTGTGTATTAAAAAATTCTTTCTAAACTTAGTAGTATTATCATGTATTGACATACCATAATGTGTTAATCATTGACTTGATGATTGAGAGTTGGATAGTTATCAGTTTGAGGCTTTTATGAATAAAACTACTGCAAATATTTGCACACAAGTTTTTAAATGAACATATATTTTCATAAATCTTCGGTAAATAATTGAATGGAATTTCAAGATTATGTCATAAGTTTTACTTTAATGGATTTTCCAAAATATTTTAAAACTTGGTGGTACTATTTGAGACTTCTGTGTAGTTGTATTTCTTCTGGCTTTATTTTGTGTTTCCCTGATGAAAAAAGAAGCATCCTTTCTAGGGCTTTATTGGCTGTTTCTATACCCTCTATGAAATTTATGTTGAAAAGTTTTATTGAATATCTTGGTTTATTATACAGTCATAAATGTTCTTTACTTATTCTTTACATCTACTGCATATAAATAAAGTATATGTATTGCACAACTATTTTCTTCCAGCCCATGGTCTGGTTTTCTTTTCGTTTTCTTAAATGTGACTTTCAAATAACAGATTTCCATATTTACCAAATCAAATTTATACAACTTTTAATGTATAGTTTCTTTTATGATTTTTTGTGTTTATTTAAGAAATCTTAATCTATCCAAGGTCAGGGAGATTTTCTTCCATCTTTCCTTCCAAAAGTGTTACACTTTCTATCTTTATGTTTAGGCCAATGATCACTTTTGTGTTAATTTTTACATATGATGTAAAGTAAGTAAAGGAATTTTTAAAAAATTTTACATATGATGTCAAGTAAGTAAAGGAATTTTTTAAAATATGAATATATAGTTGTTCTAGAACCCTGTTTTGAAGATGATCCTTTCTCCAACGAATTGCTTTAGCACCTTTCGAAAATCAATGACCATATATGTGTGGTTGTATTAATGCACTCTCTATTATTTTTCATTCATCTACATGTATTTCCTTAGCCAATACGATGCTGTCTTGATTGCTGTAACATCATAATTAGTCTTGAAAAAAATAATGTAAGTTCTCTAACTTTTTCTTTTTTCCTCAAAATTGTTTTAGTTTTCTAAGCTATTAAGGTTGCCATATAAATTTAGAATTGGTTTGTCAACTCTGCAAAAAAAGCTTGCTGCGATTTTGGCTGGCATTTTATGGAATTCATGAATCAATTTAGAAATATTATCCATCTGAAAGATATCAATCTTCCTACTCATGTATCTGATATACTTTTATAATTTTTAAAATTTTTTCCCAGCTAGAATCAGTAGTTTTGAATGAACAGATTTTCATGGGTATAGTTAAATTTGTGTTAACTAGTTTATGCTTGTTGATGCTGTTTAACCTTCAATTCCATTTTGTTTGTCCCCATTTAGAAAAACAATTAATTTTTTTTGCTCCCCTTGTATCCTGTGATCATGTTAAACTCACTTATTTGTTTTATACTATCTTTGTACGTATATTTTAGTTTTCTATGTTCATAATAATGTTTTATGCCAGTAAAGACAATCTATGCAAATGGTATTTCTTCCCAAATGGTACCTGTTTCCAAAGGGTATGTACCTTGTTTTATTTTCTTGCCTATCACACTAATAGAACTGCCAACACAAGATTGAAGAGAAGCACTAAAATAGTGCTCAATAGCTGATAGAAAAAATGTCAACTATCTCAATAGCTGACAGAAAAAAAAATGTACAGAAAGTTTCAATCTTATACTGCTTATAAGGAAAACAACTGAAATACATGGAACCAGATATGTTGAAAGTAAAATAATGAAAAATTTTGAAGGGGAAAAGGTTATGCAAAATGTAACCAAAAGAAGACAGATACAACTATTTAATTTTATTTCTAAGAGACAGGTTCTCACACTGTTGCCCAGAGTGGAGTGCAGTGGCAGGATCATAGCTCACTGCTGCCTCAAACTCTTAGGCTCAAGTGAAACTCCTGCCTGTCTCGCAAGCAGCTAAGATGAAAGGCATGTGCCACTTGCCACTACTTGGCTATACATATATATATTTGCTTTTTTGGTAGAGGCTGGTTCTTGCCATATTGGCCAGGCTGGTCTCAGACTTCTGTCCTTAAGTGATCCTTCCCCCTCAGCATCCCAAAGCACTGGGATTACAGACATGAGCCACCACATCTGGCCCTGTAATATTTTAAAAATTGATTTGGTCCAAAAATTACTATAGACATAAAATGACAGTTCTCTAGGAAGCTATAACAATTGTATCTTTTCTAACTTTTATTTTAAGTTCAGGGGTACACGTGTAGTTTTGTTATATAGGTAAACTTGTGTCATGGGGGTTTATTGTACAGGTTATTTCATCTTCCAGGTATTAAGGCTAGTACCCTTTAGTTATTTTTCCTGATTCTCTCCCTCATCCCACCCTCCATCCTTTAATAGGCTGTTCCCCTCTATGTGTCCCTGTGGAAGCTGTAACAATTTTAAATCTGCATATACTCAATTTCATACTCTTAAGAAATACGATAATAAATAAATAAATACATAATCATAGTGGGAAACTTCTACAGACTATTATGGATAGCTGACAAAAATTATACAAACTATCAATACTGCTAATCAAGTAGGTATAAATAACTAATACACGTGACACAGTTGACATACATAAAGCATTGCACTCAAAAATTAAAGACTACATATAGTTTTCAAGTGCAAATAGGACATTTACCAATATTGCTTATATTGTAGTTTAGAAAGTAAGCTTCAATAATATTCGCTGGATTGAATCATTAAGAGTATATTATCTGACCATTAACAAATGAATTAAGGTAGACATACCTAACACAAGTACATTTAGAAAATCCGTAACTACCTGAAAATGAAGCAATAAACTCTATTGTGCAAGGGCCAAAAACAAATACTGAAAGTAGAAGAAATTATGAAATGAATGACAATGAAGACATGCATATCAAAACAGCTAACACATTACAGAGGAAAATGTATGGTCTCAAGCACACACCATCAGGAAAGTAAGACTGAAAATTAATTAGTTGTTCTGGTTTTAAGAGGCCAAAAATTAATAAATAAAAATTTTTTTAAGTAGAAATAGTGATAAATACATAGTAGAGAAATTAATACAAAATTTAGTAAATTTTAAAGATTAATAATTTACTCCATAGGTAAAACAAATAAGTGAAATAAATCAATAAAAGCACAGAAAACAATATTGCTAATATCAGGAATGTAAAGATGATATTGCTCTCCCTTATTTTTTATTGATATATAATAATAATATATATTTTTGGAGTATATATATTTTGAAACATTCATACAGTGTGTAATGATCAAATTGGGGTACTTAGGATATCTATCACCTAAATCTTTAGTCTTTTGATTGTTTTGGGAACATTTTCAATCTTCTCCTCTAGCTATTTGGAAATACACAATAAATGATTTGTAACTATAGTCACTCTACTGTGCTATCAAACACTAAAACATATTCCTTCTATCTAACTGTATTTGCACCCATTGACCAATCTCTATTAATGATCCGTTCTCCCTCACCAGCCCTTTCCAACTTCTGGTAGTCATTCTACTCTCTACCTCAACGAGATCAACTTCTGTGGCTCCCACATATGCCTAAGAACATGTAATATTTATCTTTTTATGCTTGGTTTATTTCACTTAACATAAAGACCTCCAATTCCATCCTTGTTGCCTTCAATTACAGAAGTTCATTATTTTTACAAACTTTTGAATAGTATTTCATCGTGTATATATACCACATTTTCTTTACCCGTTCATCCATTGATGAACATTTAGGTTGATTTCATATCTCTTGCTATTGTGAATAGTGCTGCAATAAACATGGGGGTGCAGGGTTCCCAATGATATGCTAATTTCCTTTTCTTTGGATAAATACCTAGTAGTGTTGTTGCTGGATTGCATGATAGTTCTACTTTCAATTTTTTAAGCAAATCTCTATTTGTTTTCCATAATGGCTGGACTAATTTACATTTCCACCAATAGTGTATGAGAGTTCCGTTTTCTCTGCAGACTTGTAAGTATTTATTATTTTAGTCTTTTTGATAATAGGCATTCTAATTGGGATGAGAGGATGTGATCTTGTTGTGGTTTTAGTTTGCATATTCTTGGTTATTAGTAAGGTGAGGCCTTCTTTTTTACACCTTCTGGCTGTTTGTTTTCTTTTGAGAAATACCTGTTCGGATGCTTTGACCACTTTTTAGTGGGAGCATTTGTTTTTTTTTTTTTGAGACGGAGTCTTGCTCTGTCTCCTAGGCTGGGGTGCAGTGTCCTGATCTCAGCTCACTGCAAGCTCCGCCTCCCGGGTTCACGCCATTCTCCTGCCTCAGCCTCCCGAGTAGCTGGGACTACAGGCGCCCGCCACCTCACCCAGCTAGTTTTTTGTATTTGTTAGTAGAGACGGGGTTTCACCGTGTGAGCCAGGATGGTCACAATCTCCTGACCTTGTGATTCGCCCGTCTCGGCTTCCCAAAGTGCTGGGATTACAGGTTTGAGCCACCGTGCCTGGCCGGGAGCATTTGTTTTGTGAGTATCTGTTTTGTTGCTGTTGAGTTGTGCGAGTGCCTTGGAGTGCCTTGTTTATTCTGGATGTTGGTCACTTGTTGGATAAATAGTTTGCAAATATTTTCTCTCATTTCAAAGGTTGTCTCTTTACTATCTAGATTGTTTTCTTTGCTGTGCAGAATCTTTTAGTTTAAGCCTTGTCTATTTTTGTTTTTGTTGTTTGTGCTTTTAAATCCTTAGCCATAATATCTTTTCTTACACTAATGTGCTGATGTATTTTTCATATTATTTCTTCTAGTGGTTTTATAGTTTTGAGTCTTAACGTGTTAGTCCTTAGTCAACTTTAAGTTGATATTTGTATATGGTATGAGATAGGGTTTCAGCATCATTCTTCTGCATACAGTTAATCACTTTTCCCAGAACCATCTGTTAAAGAGTGTGTCCTTCCTGCATTGCATGTTCTTAGCGTTTTTGACAATATCAGCTGGCTATAAATACATGGATTTTTTTGGCTCTCTATTCTGTTTCATTGGTCTATGTGTCTATTTTCATAGCAATACCATACTGTTTTGGTTACTATAGCTTTGTAGCATATTTTCAAGTCAGATGGTGTGACACCTCCAGCTTTGTTCTTTTCCCTCAGATTCCTTGGTGACTTGGGCCTTTGTAGTTCCACATGAATTTTAAGGTGTTTTCTCCCTAAGAAAATGAAGAATACCATTGGTATTTTCATAGGGATTACATTAAATATGTAAATAACTTAAGGTAGTATGGATATTTTAATATTATTAGTTGTTCCAATCCACATGCATGGTATGTCTTTCCATTTTTTGTATCCTATTAAAATTCTTTAATCAGTATTTTATAGCTTTCATTATAGAGGACAGTCACTTTATTGCTTAACTTATTCCCACGTTTTATTTTCTTATACTGACTGTAAATGCGATTCCTTTTTTGATGTCTTTTTCAGCTACTTTTAAAAATTGGTGTATAGGAATGCTATTAGTTTTTGTATACTGATTTTGAATCTTGAAACTTTACTAACATTTATACATAGTTCTGAGATTTTTGGTGAAGTCTTTAGAGTTTTCTGTATATGAGATCGTGTCACCAACAAAAAGGGACAATTTGACTTCCTTTTTTATTTATTTTGCTTGCCCAATTACTCTGGGTAGGACTTCCAGTACTATGTTGACTAACAGGAGTGAAAGTCGGCATTCTTGTCTTGTTCCAGTTCTTACAGAAAAGGCATTCAGACCTCACTCAGTACGTCAGATGATAGTTTGTAATATATATCTTTTATGATGTTGAGGTATGTTTTTTTTTTTCTATGCCTAATTTGTTGAGAGTTTTTATCAGGAAGGGAGGTTGAATTGTATCCAATTGGTTTTCTGCATCTATAGAGATGATCATATGTTTTTGTCCTGCATCCTGGTGATGCAATGTATCATCATTATTGATTTGTGTATGTTGAGCCATCCTTGCATCCTAGGAATAAGTCCCACTTGATCATGGTGTGTTATCTTTTGATGCGTTCTTTTTTTTTTTTTTTTTTGAGATGGAGTCTCACTCTGACAGTAGACTGGAGTGCAGTGGCATGATCTGGGCTCACTGCAACCTCCACCTCCTGGGTTCAAGTGATTCTCCTGCCTCAGCCTCCTGAGTAGCTGGGACTACAGGCACATGCCACCACACCCAGCTCATTTTTATGTTTTTAGTAGAGACAGGGTTTCACCACGTCGGACAGGATGGTCTCAAACTCCAGACCTCGTGATCCGCCTGTCTCAGCCTCCCAAAGTGCTGGGATTATAGGCATGAGCCACTGCTCCCTGCCTTGATATGTTCTTGAATTAAGTTTTCTGGTATTTTGTTGAGGGTGTTTTCAACTTGGTTTATCAGGAATTTTGGCCTGTAGCTTTCTTTTTTGTTGTGTCCATGTCTAGTTTCAGTATCAGAGTAACAATGGCCTCATAGAATGAGTTAGGAAGGGTTACGGTTTCTTCAATTTTTTAGAATAGTTTGAGAAAAAATAATGTTAGTATTTCTTTATAAGTTTGGTAGAATTTAGTAGTCAAACCATTTGATCCTGGGCTTTCTTCTGCTGGGAGACATCTTATTACTACTTCTATCATATTACTTTGTGTTGGAGTGCTCAGGATTTCTATTTCTTCCTGGTTTATTCTTGGGAGGTTATGTGTGTTTAGGAGTTTATTTGTTTCCTCTAGGTTTTCCAATTGTTAGCATACAGTTTTTTATAATAGGTTATCATGATTTTCTTGTTTCTCTGGTATGTCTACTTTTTCATTTCTGATTTTATTCATCTGGATTTTTTTCCTCTTTTTTTCTTGGATAGTCTAAGTAGTAGTTTATCATTGTTTACCTTTTCTTAAAACCAACTTTAATTTTGTTGATTTGTTTCCAAGGATAGACATATATGCCAGAAGAAATACAGAGCCCAGAACAGATCTGCATACATTTCTGACAAAGTTAACATATAACACAATAAGAAAAGGATGATCTTTTTAATAAACAGTACTTGAAAAATGGTTTGTCTATATGAAAAAAGTTAATTTATTATTTACCTTATATATTTTAATTTTAAGCATAAAAAGTTGAAAAATCAAACATATTTACTTTTAAAAGAAAAAAATGAAAATCTTTATAACTTTGCTATAGGTAAATATTTAATATACTAAACATAAAATCCCTAATAATTGAGGTACATTAATATTAAGAACTTCCCTCCATTGAGAGAACAAATCATGAGGCGACTGGATGGAAAATTTGTTTGATATACATATGTATTGGAAAATAATTGTATCCAGAATAGCACAAACCAATTAAAAAGACAGACAACTGCCACCCCAAAATGTACAAAATATATGAACATTTAACGAATATAATATTGAAATATAACAAATGAAAAAGTGCTCCAAATCCACAATGAAGTACCATAAAACACCCACCAGAAAGGCTAAAATGACAAAAAAATAAAATAAAATAAAATATCAAAGTACTGGCAAGGATGTTTAGCAACTGGAACTCTCATACACTTCTGAGGAGAGTTTGCAACATCATTTGAAAAAGTGCTCATTGTTATCCATGAACACAGACACAGCCTACGATGCAGTGATTCCACCCTATGGTATGTATTTCCCAAAATATGTACGTTTGTCAAAACATGTACACACATACACATACACAAACACATTTAGAAGTTCATATAAGCACTACTTCAACAGCCTTAAATTGGAAACAAGACAACTATGGTAAGCAAAATAAACTTCACAAAATAATACATAACGTAGTTTCCATTCATACAAAATTTTAAAAGCAGCAAACTGATCTATGACGTTAGAATTCAGGATGCTGGTTTATGCTGTGCTGGGGAGACTGTGACTGCAAGAGCACATAAGAAGACTTCTGCAGTGCTAGCAGTATATTATTTCTTTATACAGTTGCTGGTTACATGAGTGTGTTCACTTTGATTTGTGTGTGTTCCTGTATGTTATACTTTAATACATTTTATTGTTGAGTTGTTGTGTATGAATTTGATCACTTCCCAACATCTACACTATTATTACTCTAATAACATCTACACTGTTACTACTCTGATTCAAGTTGTCGTTATCCATTGACTTAATGTTTCTATAGCACCATTTCTTATCCCACCCATACCAATATCACAGTCACTATCTTGGTTCCTCTTCCATTTAGTCCTCACAGAGCAGTCAGATTTATTCTTTGAAAACTCCTCTACTCAAAGTTCTTCAATGGGTTTCTATTTCACCAAGAGAAATAAAATCAGTGCTCCCAAGGCTATACAAGTTTAAATACGCTTTGCTACCTCCCTAAGCTAATTTCCTTCCAATTCCTTCATTCAGGCCCCAGCTACATAGGCGTCCTTGCTACATTTAATGCTTCAGGCCGTTTACACTAGCTGACCTCTACCTGCTACATCCTTCTATATATCTGCCTGACTCACTCCCTTACTTCCCACAGGTTTCCACTTAAATATCACCCTAGCAGAAGTGCTTTTCTTAATCACCCTAAAAACTGCAATTCTACTCCTCTCCAGTTTTCCCTTATCACCTTGAGACTGTTTTAACTTCCTTCATAGCACTTATCAACACCTAACATATCGCATCTAATTTTGTTTATGAATTTATTGTCAGTCCTTTTTGATTAAAATTAAAGTTCTCTTAAGGGAGAGAGTTTATACATTTTCTTCTTGCTTTGCCTCCAGTACCTACAGCACTGGCCCAGTGTAGAAACTAAGTAAATATTTGTTGACTTGAACAATTGATATCTTTAGGTGGAGATGTGATGTGAAAAAATGTGTAACTTTTTCCTCCCTGAATTGAAATTATGAGCTTGGAGTCCATACTTGAGAATCTTAGGCCTATATTTCCTATCTTACTTCTTTTAAAAACCCAGTTACCACTAGGTTCTCTTGATTAGCCATCATGACTCCAAGACTCATGCAGCCTTCCTCATTCTAGTGGAATATAGAATGATTAGCAGGCAAGATAGAGAAACTTTGCCCACTATGAGGTGACCAGAAAAATCCTATTTTATTGACTTCTCTTTTATTAGCTGCATGTGCCTATAAAAACTGCACTGAACAGTATCTATTTATAAGAATGTAAAAATTGTAAAACATCAAGATCCAACTGTTTTCTAAACAAATCACAAAACTACAAATTTTAAAAACCAAAAGAAAATATGACTTTTTCATAAATATGAAAAAATAAGCAAACCAGGAAACATAAAGTAACAGGGAAAGATAGTGCCAAAAGTTGTATTTTGTAACTTTGTAGTATGACCACGCTAAGAAAATGTTGAAAAAACAAGCACCATCACAAAGAATAATAAGCCACTGGGAACATTATAAGGAGAATAGAGAACACGAGATTCAAGAAGCTCTACTGCAATCATGTTACACCTGAGATACCTGTGGTGTCACAAACAACCACAGCCTTAATTTCAACCAACATTTATACAAGGGAAGTATGGGAACTTTCAACTCAGGGTGCCACAAACTAGCAGAAATTCAGCCCTGTTTTCCCAGATGGTATGTGTGTGTATGTGAAGATGTATGTGTGTGCCTCTTTGTTTGTGTGTATATGTATACGTATGTGTGTATGTATGTTTTGAGGGTGTAGTCACTATATCTACATGTGTGTATTTTTTAGTTTATCTGATTATCACATTTAAAAATGGAACAATTTCTGGCCAGGCCCAGTGGCTCATGCCTGTAATCCCAGCACTTTGAGAGGCCGAGGGAGGCGGATCACTTGAAGCCAGGAATTTGAGACCAGCCTGCCCAAGATGGCAAACCCCATCTCTACTAAAAATACAAAAATTAGCTGAGAGTGTGATGATGCACACCTGGAATCCCAGCTACTCAAGAGGCTGAGGTGTGAGAATCACTTGAACTGGGTAGGTGGAGGTTACAGTGAGCTGAGATGGCTCCACGGCACTCCAGCCTTGATGACAGAGGGAGGTTTTGTCTCAATAAATAAATAAATTAATTAATTAAAATAAAATAAAAATAGAAATTAAATAATTTCACATAAAATTGTGATTTCTAGTCTGATTTGAAAAATCAAAGTATTTTCTAAATATATGCCCACTTGGCAACAATAGGCTATACTTGAGTGGTAGTCACCCTTCTTAGAGGGTCATGCACCTCCAAATTTATCAAATACCCATCTATTTTCCTCCTTTTGGCCCATTTTTGTTACAACCAATCAATTTCACTAAGTTATATTTAATGCTTAATATGAATAGGCATTTTTATTTAAAATTCTGTATTAACTTATTTAATTTAATGAATTTCTTGTCTTTTTTTCTTTAACCTCTTTTTTAAACAACTCTGGTTGGTGGCACAGATATAATTATGCACAAAATAAAACAAATAAAATACCTATCCCACAACAAACACTACCAGCGTCCATGTGCCTAGGATGGGCCTTGGTACTGGCCTGCTCAACCCACCCATGTGCAATGTCAGGGGGCCTGAAAACTGGTCTTCCGTGATCCACATTCATCACCCAGGGACCTGAGCACTAGCTTGTCGAGTCTGCCACTGCTCCACAGTGTATGCACACCAAGTCCAGCTCCCAAAGACTGGCCTGCCCAGGACATACTACTAACACCAGTGCCTGGATACACAATATATGGGTCTTGAGAAACATGCTCCCTGGCACCCATGTCCCGAGCAAAGCCTTACTACAGCCTCTACAAACAACCACAGCCTAAGCCATTAGGAACATCAGACATGCGGACACCACTGCCATTGATTATAGCCAAATAAATCATACAGAAACTACAGTGCCCACTAGCCAAAGTACCAAAGCCAAAGTACCTTATCCAAGTGGCATTATGAAAAAAAAAGTCTACAGTAAAAATCTGTTTCTTTATGGAAGCTACTCGATAAAATTCAAAGAAATGACAGTTATAAAAAATGCATGGATGTAAATGAAAACACATAAGAAACATGAGAAAGCAAGGAAACATGACACCTCCAAAGGAATACAATAATTCTTCAGTAACAGACTCCAAAGAAAAGAAAATCTACAAAATACCTGAAAAATAATTCAAAATGAAGACATTAAAGAAAATCTGTGAAATGCAAGAGCACATAAATAAACAATACAAAGAAATCATTAAAACAATTTATAATCAAAGAGAAATTTAATAGAGACAGATACTGTGAAAAAGAGCCAAATAGAAACCCCAGAAGTGAAGGAGTTAATGAATGAAACAGAAGAACATCATCAAGATCATAAACAATAAACAGGACCAAGAAGAAGAAAAGATTTCCGAATTTCAATACACGTCATTTGAAATAACCTATTCAGATAAAAGAGAAAGATAGATTTAAAAAAAGAATGAAGAAAACCTGTGTGATATATGGGACACAATTAAGTGAATAGATATTGAATTTTGAGATTTCCAGAAGGGGAAGAGATTTTCTTGAAAGTCATAGAAAACCTATTTAATAAAGTAATAGCTAAAAACTTCCCAAGTCTTAGGAAAATATAAACATCCAAATACAGAAAATCAAATGATCTCCAAACAGATCCAAGTCCAAAAATTCCTCTCTAAGGCACATTACAGTGAAGCTGTCAAAACTCACAGACAAAATGGGAATTCTAAAAACATACTACTGGAAGTCCTAGCAAAAGCAGTTAGGGAAGAGAAAGAAATAAAGGCCTTCCAAATGGGAAATGAAAAATTCAAGTTGTCCCTGTTAGCAGACAATATGATATTATATTCAGAAAAACCTAAAAACTATATTAAAAAACTGTTAGAACTGATTAAAATTTCATATAAGTTGCAGGATGTAAATCAACATTCAAAAATCAGTATCATGTCCAACAATGAACAATTAGAAAGGAAATCAAGAAATCAATCCCATTTACAACTATAAAAATACCTAGAAATAAATGTAATCCAAGGAATAAAAAAAGAATTCTGCAAGAAAAACTGTGAAACGATGAAAGAAATTGAAGAAGGTATACAAGAAATGGAAAAATGTCCCATGCTTATGTATCGGAAGAATTAGTATTGTTAAAATGTCCATACTACCCAAAGCAATCTATATATTCAACACAATCTCTCTCAAAATACTAGCATTCTTCACATAAGCAGAAAAAACAATCCTAAAATGGTTAAGGAATCATAAAAGGCCAAAAGTAGCCAAAGCAATTCTGAGCAAAATGAACAAAACCAGAGGCATCATGCTACCTGACTTCAAAATACAGTACAAATCAACAGGAACCGAAACAACATCACAACTAACTGGCCTAAAACCAGACAGCAATCCCAATATTGGGTATATATCCAAAAGAAAGGAAACTGATATATTAAAGAGACATCTGCACTCCCTTGTTTATCACAGCACTATTCACAATAGCAAATATATGGATACAATCTAAGGGTCCATCAGTAGGTGAATGGATAAAGAAAATGTGGCATGTACATGTATTATTCAGCCATAACAAGAATAAAATCATGTCATTTGCAGCAATATGGATTGAACTGGAGGTCAGTATGTTAATGAAATAATCCAAGCTCAGAAAGATAAATATTGTGTATGTTCACTCATACTGGGGAGCTAAATAGCTAATCTTTTGAAAGCAGAGAATGTTATGGTGGTTAACAGAGGATAGAAAGGATAAAAGAAGTGGGGGGAATGAAGAGACATAGGTTAATGGGAACAAAAATACAGTTAGATAGATAGTATAAGTTCTAGTGTTTGACAGCAGAGTAGGGTGACTATAGTTTTTAATAATTTATTGCGTATTTCAAAATAGCTAAAAGAGGAGATTTGAAGTGTGCTCAACACAAAGAAATGATAAATGTCTGAGGTGATGGATCCCAGTTACCCTGATTTGATCACTACACATTGTATGATTGACTCAAAATGTCACATTTATGCTATAACTATGTACTATTTTTAATCAGATAATAAATGAAATGAAATAATAAAATAAAATTAGAAAATGAGAAAATAAAGGAAGAAAACAGTCCTTCAGTGATCATGTTGAGTTTATTTAATGCAGATAGCTGTGTAACAAAACTTGAATTTAAGTCTTCTCTCTATCATGCATAATTATCTTTCCTTTAGGTAATTCAGCTTTTGCTTAGAGAATCATAACACCTGGCTGTACCCAGGGTAATTAATCTCAGGTACCAGGAATAACTCTTTTCTAGATTTTGGAAAGCACATGCATTCAACAATGCCATCAAGTTTTCATCATAAAAAGGGCCTTTCCTGGCTTCAGTTTTTTTCAAGGATTTTGCCTTAAACCATCTCAGGTTTATTGTGGCCACTGCCTACGTGGAAGACAATGATTCTTTACATAGTGAAGGGAGCCGGAGGCAGGCAGATCACTAGAGGTCAGGAGCTCGAGACCAGCTGGCCAACATTGTGAAACCCTGTCTCTACTAAAAATACAAAAATTAGCTGGGTGTGGTGGTAGGCACCTGTAATCTCAGCTACTTGGGAGGCTGAGTCAGGAGAATTGCTTGAACCCGGGAGGCAGAGGTTGCAGTGAGTGGAGACTGCACCATTGCTCTCCAGTATGGGTGGCAAAGCAAGAGTCCATCTCTAAATAAATAAATAAATAGTGAAGATAACAGTGGTGATAAAGACTGGATCTTTGTACCTGAGGGGAAAAATGTCTAGCTACTAAATCAAACACTCATATTAAGTCCATCATCCTGGCTCTGGTGTACTTTCCAGATCCTGCATTGTATGAAATTTTCCCAGGGTCTGATCACGATTTTCCCAGACTGATATGATCTCAATTTACCTGGAATAAGACTAGCCTCAGTTTCACTTCTTGTTGAAACCAACTTCCCCGACTCCAATGTTTACAACTCGTGCTTTGGTAACACGCTTATTTCTGGACCCAACTTTACCGTTCATTCTTTTGATGTCTGCTGGTATATTTCAATTATTCCATTCTAGGGTAGAATGAGATTCCCAAACCATTTACACGTTAATATGACCTCCTCGAAAATCTGTTTTCAGTTAATGAACCCATAATAGGTGATCAACTAGCCCACTAGGTTCTTGTACTTCTTGAGAACTATTTGATATCATCAGTAAATCTTGGAGAGAAAACAGAACTTCAACTTCAATAAGAATATGTTAAGATTTCTTTTAAAGAAGTAAACTTGGTTTCCATTGGCATACCTTTCTTTGGCAAGATTAAGATTTGATAACAGAAATGCTTTTGGGATGGGCTTAATCAAAGCTAAATGGTCACCAAGGAACAAGGCCCTCAGTGCATGAAAGGAAAATCAATAGCTTCCAATCTTGTGTTGATTTGAAGTGCTTGGAGAAAGTGGCACATACAAACCCCTCCCCAGCTGATTCTACCAGCCAAGTTGCAATCCTGATACTACTCACATATACAACTCCCATTTAAAAAATGAGAGCCCTTTGTATGACATATACATGTTATCTGAAAAGGTGAGTTTTAACTCATTTTTTAGCCATCTACTTATTTCAGCCATCTACTAAATATTTGGCAGGATCTTAGAGACTTGCTTATTGGCTTTGGTAGAAGAGAAG
This sequence comes from Colobus angolensis palliatus, assembly GCF_000951035.1. Classification (NCBI taxonomy): domain Eukaryota; kingdom Metazoa; phylum Chordata; class Mammalia; order Primates; family Cercopithecidae; genus Colobus; species Colobus angolensis. Next base: position 2,757,586 of record NW_012116555.1, read on the forward strand.
GCAAGACAGGAGTATAGTAGAGTAGCATCTTTGGGGATTATCCCTGAAGGCTGAGCATTTATGGCCAACTTCAGAAGACCCATCAGGCAGAAAGAGTAGGGAGCAGAAAAAGAGCATACAGAAGGATGAAAATAAAAACTTAAAATAAATTTTGCATGCCTCAAAGCTGGGACATATTTTACAGTTTTGCAGATGTTACAGAATTATTTTAGAGATGTTTTTGGATTCATCTCTTCAGTCTATATATATGCAAGTCAGTAATAGCTGAACAATTTAATGCAGCATTTACATGTTTGCATCATATTTGATGCAGCATTTATTCCTGCTTACATGTCTTTAAGGCGACACTTGAATCTATAATATTGCCAGATCATAGAGAGATACCAGTGTGCTATTTCACTCAGCATGCTGGCTGCTTACACTTTGCTGAACAAGGGAGCTTCCTCTATATAACACAGGTATTTTTATGTTCAGATTGTGCTTGGTATCAACTAATACGATCTAAGTATGTATGAAATTTTTTCTTTATCCATGTCTTACAGATATTAGTATCTGGGTGAAGAAAAATGAGACAGATGAGTCCAAAGGTAGTTTTTAGTATCATTTATTTTTTCCAACCAAATAATTTTTTTGCTTCATGTTCTGCAGAACGTTTCGGAGCATAAAGAGCCAGGCACAGTGGCTCACGCTTGTAATCCCAGCACTTTGGGAGGCCCAGGAGGGCGGATCACGAGTTCAGAAGATCGAAGAGACCATCTTGGCTAACACGGTGAAACCCTGTCTCTACTGAAAATACAAAAAAAAATTAGCCGGGGTGGCGGCATGCACCTGTAGTCCCAGCTGCTGGGGAGGCTGAGGCAGGAGAATGGCGTGAACTCGGGAGGTGGAGCTTGCTAGTGAGCCGAGATTGCGCCACTGCACTCCAGCCTGGGTGACAGAGCAAGACTCCGTCTCAAACAAAACATAACTAAATAAATAAATAAGAGAGAGAGAGTTGAAATGTGGCCTTTGTGGCAAAAGAGAGACAGGAAGATGCTGTCATATCTGTCTCATCTCTTTTCTTAGTGTGTAACTGAGACTCAAACCATATCAACTGTTGCCAGGATTGCTGCAAGCAAAATCATGATATTAACAGCATTAACGCACAAACTGACTGCTCAATAATCATTTCTTAACATGTCCTTCTTTCTTCAGGGTAAAATCAAGTAAGTTAAAGTCACCATGCCACATTCAAAGTATGTAATCTAGTGAAGTGAGTGAGAACTAGTTTGTCTCCTTTGAGCATCATGTGAAATCCATAAAGCCATGCCTTTTTTAGGAGTAGGAATACTCAATCTGAGGAACAGTTTAAGTGAACATACACTTAGCATGAAGTGAACGTTCTGCACTTACCCAATTATTGGTCTCATTTCTAAAAACCCACTTGGGATGACTATATTAAGTTGCATTTCCACTGTGGTCACCTGGTTGTGTTTTTTCCAAAATTCTGTCTGCCACTACACTGTCTACTGCCCAGGCAAATAATTGTGGCCAAAAGGGAATTATGCCATTATTCAATTAAGAAGCACATCTTAATGGCCTGGTGCAGTGGCTCACGCCTGTAATCCCAGCACTTTGGGAGGCCGAGGTGGGCAGATCGCGAGATCAGGAGATCGAGACCATCCTGGTTAATACGGTGAAACCTCGTCTCTACTAAACACACACACACACACACACACACACACGAATTAGCCGGGCGTGGTGGCGGGCACCTGTAGTCCCAGCTACTCGGGAGACTGAGGTAGGAGAATGGCGTGAACCCGGGAGGCGGAGCTTGCAGTGAGCCCAGATCGTGCACTGCACTCCAGCCTGGGTGACAGAGAGAGACTCTGTCACAGAAAAAAAAAAAAAAAAAAGAAAGAAAGAAATACATCTTGAAATCCATATGATAGGAAACATATTACAGGTCAATTTTACATTATTTGATCTCTTAGAAAATGCACCAACCAAATAAACTCAAATAGTAAATTTTTTCAACGTAGAAACTAATTATATGGGCCGGGCGCGGTGGCTCAAGCCTGTAATCCCAGCACTTTGGGAGGCCGAGACGGGCGGATCACGAGGTCAGGAGATCGAGACCATCCTGGCTAACACGGTGAAACCCCGTCTCTACTAAAAATACAAAAAAACTAGCCGGGCGAGGTGGTGGGCGCCTGTAGTCCCAGCTACTCGGGAGGCTGAGGCAGGAGAATGGCGTAAACCCGGGAGGCGGAGCTTGCAGTGAGCTGAGATCCGACCACTGCACTCCAGCCTGGGTGACAGAGCGAGACTCCGTCTCAAAAAAAAAAAAAAAAAAAAAGAAACTAATTATATGATAAGTTGCACATAACATTACCACTCCAAAGAAAAGCTAACATATTTGTCAATTTTGAAGTCTTACTGCAGATTCTATAGTCTCTAATTTATATGACTCGTAGAGAATTGGTAGGGGTAGGGTGATATTCTGGTCTTTCACTAGCTTAAGCCAAACAAATAATTATAATAAGCTAGATGACTTCAAATGAGTGACACTGTTCTTTATTTAGCAACTCTCAGTCTTGAAATATTATCCCTCGATTTATATGTTCTTTTACTGGTACTTAAATAATCTTCGTTATTTTTCTGAGACCATAAACGATATTCTGTATACCTTCTGCAGGCTTGCTTTCCTTCTCACATCCGTAAGTGAGAATGTCCCCAGATACTCAATTCTTAGCCCTGAATTCCAAAATTTTTCTAAATTTTCTGCATGTGCTATATATTGACAGTGAAACAAATATTTCTCATTTCAGGTGTTTCTTTTCCATAGGGAAGAAGATCCATTAGCATATCCTGTTCTTTCTATCTTTATCAATCCTTGTGCCTTTTATGGGGATTTGACTTGATTCTAATGGACAAAACAAGGAATTTTTCTTAAGACTGGATCTACCTGTCATAGCCCCTTCCACTCTTCTTTTCTTCTGAGAATGGTCTGTTATATTCATCTGGACTTTTCATTCAAAGACAGTAATAAAGTAAATGGATGGACTCTGAAAATAAAAAAAAATCCCTAAAACTAAAAAATCCATAGGAAGACTTAACAAGAATCATAAAAAGATCTTTCAACTTTCACTGATTATCTTTGTAAAAAAAATGTAAATTTTTAAATGGGCTATTACAATATTAGTACAGAAACGTTTTTGTGATCCATTAGATGTTTGTACATTTTACCTCTAAGCCTTTTCTCAATCCCAGAATCCCCTTTGCAGGAGGTGACACCTTTGGTCATACAAGAGTTTTTTGTTGTTGTTGTTTTGTTTTTTCTAGTAGTTTTCTTGCTTTTTTCTCTATTCTGATATTTTCACTAATTTTTAACAGTCCCTAAAGATCTCTGTAGCCAGTTCTAGGTTTCAAATCTACCTTGAAATTTATGCAGACCAGCTAGCAGGTAACAAATTAGCTATGTTTGCTTTACCGCATTAGCAGTTTGAGGGATAGTGAATCATTTGTTAGACAAGATTATAATGCCCAAAGTAACTCCACATGAGTGAGAAAGAAGAAACTATTCTTTCAGCTTGCAATTCAAGTTAACTGGACCAGAATAATACAGCTATAAAGGCAATGCCATAAAGTTGTCTGCTCCCAACACCATTTTAAATTTGAAAATATCTATATTCCAAATCCTTAAAGTTACATATGTTATCAGGGTAAAGATGACAGGCTCTAGCCACTTGAAAAATGATTTCAATTTATATAACTATTTAATTTATGCAAATATTAAAACTGATATTGTTTGATAGAAATTAATAATTATGTCCTTGACAATGTAGTTCAAGCAATGGAAAGACTTTCTACAGAAAGTCACTAGCAAAGCAGAGATAGAAATCAGACACCTTCAATGAGTTAAATATTCTGAGAATTTTCTATATTATGGAAAAACAATCTCTTATGAAAGCTTGTTTAAGAAATTAGTAAACATGACATAATCCTTTTTTCTTAAATATAAGAGAAACTTATTCTAAATATACATATATAAGTATATTCTATATTTTAGAAATTATTAAAGTTGAAATATTTAAAACTTAACATAGCATTTTGAACATATGTTAATTTATTCCCAATAAAATCCCTACATTTTTAAAAATATATCTCCTTAAAGGAGGAAGGGTGACTATAAAATAAGATTGCAACACAAAGCTACAAAGCTCAAGAAAAAAGTAAGAAGAAAACAGAATGTGAAAACATATACTGGTGGAGTTCAAGAAACAGAGAAAGAATAAAAAATCATCACAGTAATTAATACCATATAAGAAGCAATGCATTGGAAAACAAGCACTTTTAAACTATACAATAAGGCCATGGAGAACAAGCCTCAGAGAAAATGAAATGGAAAATGAAATGAAAAATAATACAAAATCTATAAAGAATAGATTAATAGCAATAACTAGAGCCAACAGGTGACAGCTAACTCACATATAAAAGGTGTCTCCACAAAATAAAACTACAAAAATGAAAGAAAATATTTAAAGATTCAATTAGATGAAAGTTTCTTGAGCTTAGAGCTAGGAGATTAAAAGAATGCAATATGTCCAAAGAAAAAGTGACAGAAATCAAACTGAGGCATAAATTGATATAGGGTTTTAAAGATTTTTTAAAAATATTTGAACATTTAGACAAAGTACTTAAATAAAATAATCAGGCTTTTGTTTATATAGAAAATATTAGGGTAATTATTACAAAATCCTCATGGAAAGAAAGTATGAGTCCCTCAGAATTTCTTATCCAGAATAAGAGAAAAGGCAATAGACAATACATTTATTCATTCAAGATACAATAATTTTTGTATACGGTGAGAGATAAGGGTCTAGTTTTGTTCTTCGTCATAAGACTAGTTTCCCCAACACTACTTATTGAAAAAAGTATCCTTTCCCCAGTGTATGTTGGGCGCCTTAATTGAAAATCAGTTTGCTATAAATATATGGACTTATTTCTGGGTTGTTTATTTTTTTCCAGTGGTCTGTGTGTTTGTTTTTATACCAATACCATGCTCTTTGCTTACTATAGCTTTGTGCTTTTTGTGTTACAGTACATTTTGAGGTCAAGTAGTGTGATGCCTCTAGCTTTGTTCTTTTTGCTCAGAATTGTGTCTATTTGAGGTCTTTCGTGGTTACATACAAATTTCAGACATTTTTATTTTTGTGAAGAATGTCATTGGTGTTTTGACAGGGATTACATTGAATCTGTAGATTGCTTTTGGTAGTATAGTCATTTGATAATATTAATTCTTCCAATCTATGAACCAGGAATATATTTCAATGTTTCGTGTTCTTTTCATTTTTTAAATCAGAGCTTTATAATTTTCATTGTAGAGATATTTCACCTCTTTCATTAAAAGTATTCCTAGCAATTATTTTGTGTGACTGTTGTAAATGGTATTGCTTTATTGATATATTTTTCAGGTAGTTCCTGTTATTAGTCAAAAGAAATGCTGATTTTTATGTGTTGATTTTGTACCCTGTGATTTTACTGAATGTATTCATCAGTTCTAAGAGTATTTTGTGGGATCTAGGATTTTCAATAGATAAAAAAATGATGTCTGCAGAGGGGCAATATGACTTCCTTCTTCCCAAGTTGGATGCATTCTATGTCTTTCTTCTGCCTAATTGCTCTGGCAAGAACTTCCAGTACTATTTGAATAAGAGTGGTAAAATTGAGTATCTTTGTCTTTTCAAGTTATTTCTTGTTCAGTACGACACTACCTGCAGGTTTATAACATATGGCCTTTATTATGTTGAGGTACAGATTTCTATACCTAATTTGTTTAAAGTTCTTACAGAAAGGAAAGTTTAATTTTATCAAATGCTTTTTCTGCATCTTTGAGATGATCTTTTTTTTATTTATTCTGTAGATGTGATGATATAGCATATTTATCAACGAATCCTCCTTGCCCCTTGAGACAAATCGCACATAGTGTGAATGTATTATCTTCTTGATGTACTGGTAGATTCAGTTTGCTAGTATTTTGTTGACGATTTTTGCGTTTTTTGTTTTTAATCATATGTGGAAGCTAAATAAGTAATCTCATAGAAGTGAAGAGTAGAATATTGGTAACTGGAGGCTGATAAGGCTAGAAGGGAGGAGGGGATAAGAATTAGGTTAATGGATATAGAATTACAACTAGATAAAAGGAATAAATGTTGATATTTTATAGCACTGTAGGGTGACTGTAGTTAACAATTATTTATTCTGTATTTTTAATAACTAAAAGAGAGGATTTTGAATGTTTCTTATAAAGAACTATTCGAGATTATGGATATTCTAATTACCCCAATGTGATCATTACACATTGTATACAGGTATACAAATCTCACTGGACCCCCATAGATATGTAAAATTACTATGTAATTTTAAATAATTTTATAAAAAGGCTATAAAAATATAGTGATCATAAGTTCTCCTTGAAAAGACCAAGGGTACAAATCATCCATGGAAGACATGAATAAACAAATCTGTGACAAGGGAATAAAGAGATCTGTGACATGAATAAAGAAATCGGTGACAGAGAACTGGCAGTAAACATTGAATATATTTAAATACAGGGTTAAGTTTAAATATCAATGGAAATTTTTCTTATATAACAAAATACAATTTTACAAATTATAAATTTATAATGTTTTATAATTTATATTTTGAAAATATAGAAAAGGTGAGAAGTATGAGGTATAGGAAGGGAGAGGCAAATATATTTAAAATTAGCAAATTGAGCATTAGAAATACGGACATATATTTTATCTCTAAAGGAAGCCACTAGTGAACTAAAAGTATAACAACCTAAGAATATAATAAATTAGCCTCAGGAAGGGGAGAAAACAAGGTAGAAGGCAATAGAAGTATACTTACGTTATTACCTGGAGTGGAGAATTAATACATACTCTTAAAAAATTATACACTATAATGTTACTCTATAAAGTTCACACACAAAAAAAGAAATTTTCTGAAAGAACACATGGCACAAAACAATGCAAAATAAGAATCATCTTACAGTAAAAGAAAGATGAAGAAGAAAGGTAAGAAGAAAGGTGGGGAGAATCAAAAGCAAGAAAGTATCGAAGTGATGTCAGCAAGATGGTATAATAAGAGGTCCTCCACTTGTATACTCTCACAATTATAATTTGGCAGTCAGCCACCAAATCAAAGTGCCTTGTGGGAGCTGTGGGATCTGGGTAGGAGGGTGCAAAACCTAGCTGAGTCCAAGAATGAGAAAGGTCAATTTGAGAAGGCGGGCCTGTGTCCAATGGCAGACTTGCTGATAATGGCCCTGGCTGCAGATACAAAAACAGTTCTGTCCCCATGTGAACTCAAATATAGCCCTAATTTTCCATGCTCTACCACCAGCAACCTCCAGAGACCTTGGAGAAGCTACACCTGCCCATGTCTTGGGTAACAGGTCCACCAAACTCTGTTCTGGCCATAGATCATGAAGCAGCATGTGACTCTGGTTCAGTCCTTCTCAGCTGCAGCCTGGACACAGCCCTGCTCATCCAGAGACCTGAACAGAGATGCACTCATTCATAACTCCACACATAGGCCCACAGACCTCTGCACACAGAAGCATCCCTCTGACCCACCACCAGCCCTGTTCAGCCATTGTCTGGGGGAAGTCCTGTTTCCCTTACCCATGAACCTGCCAGAAGGCCTGCCTGTCTCCTCTCCCAGAGGGAGGCCTGCAGATTTTGGTCCTGGCTGGATGATGAAGCAGCCCAATGACTCAGTTCCAATCCCTCTCAGCTATGGTCCTATTCCCTCAGGCGTCTGTCCACTAACTTAGAAGGAGCTTTCCCAAGGACCTAGTGGGAGCTGTACAAACCCACACACCTGGTACCAGGCCCACCATCTGTTGACACAACTGCAGACTCCAAAGCAAACCATTGTCTAGTGCCAGCTCTATTGACCAAGATCCAAGGCTGTCCTGTGTACTCTCTACTTTTCTGAGATCAACTTTTTTGACTCCACATGTGAGTGAGATAATGTGGTATTTGTCTCTCTATGCCTGGCTTGTTTTATTATACTTAATATAATGTTCTCCAGATTCATCCACATTGTCACAAATGACAGGATTTTTTCTTTCCTTTTTTATTATTAAATAATATCCCATTGTATATTTATACCACATTTTCTTTATCATTCATTCATTGATGTATATTTAAGTTGATTTCATATCTGGGCTATTGTGAATAGTGCTGCAATAAATATGGAACTGCAGATACTTCTTTGAAATACTGATTTCATTTCTTTTGGATATATACTCAGTAGTGGGGTTGGGGATCTATACATATTAAATTATCCCCCCCATATTTTATAGCTAAGAATGAAGACATTATTTCAACCTTTGTTCCCCTCCAGGTGTATTAATGCTTTATTATTCTTCACAGTAGCAGTCGAACATCTTCAAAGTGACATCTGTACTTATAATATCACTCTCACACCTACCAGTTATCTCTTGAGACCTGTACTTGTAATTATTTCCTAAATATCTATAATTGGTTCCTAGGTACCTCAGACACTTTCTCACTTAAACAAAATTAATCATCTCTATTCAAACTAGCTCTACCAGATACCACTTAACTCAAATGTTCAAAATGAAAACCTAGGAATTATCTCAGCATCCTCTTTTCTACTCATTTCTTCCCCATGTTTAAGTAATCAATAAACTATCATAATCAGATCTCATACATATTTTTAAATTTTCTTCTAATTTTTTTAGTCTATACTAACATTTTCTACTCTAAATTACCCAAAAAGCCCCTTAAATGGTCTTCTGTCCTTTAAGCTTATCCCTTGTAAGAAAGAAGACTCTCTTAGTAAATAGTATGAGAAACTTGGATAGCCACATGCAGAAGAATAAAACCAGGCTTCTATCCCTCACCATATACAAAAATAAACTCAAAGTGGATTAAAGATGTAAATTCATGACCTCAAATTATGAAACAACTAGAAAAAAAAACAGGGGGGAGCTCCATGACATTGATCTAGGCAATGATTTTTTGACTATGACCTCAAAAGCACAAGAAACAAAAGTAAAAATAGACAAATGGGATTACATCAAACTAAAATACTTATACACAACAAAGGAAAGAGCAGAGTGAAGACACAGCCCACAGAATGGGAAAAAATATTGGTAAACTATACATCTGTTAAGGGGCTAATAATCAAAATATACAAGGAACTCAAACAACTTAACGGCAATAAAACAATCCAGTTAAAAACGGGCAAAAATGTGATTAGACAAAATGAAAATTTAATAAAGAAATATAAACTATTTTTTAAGAATAAAACAGAAATCCTAGAGCTTAAGAATATGGCAGAACTGAAAAATTTAATTAAGAGTTTCAACAACAGACTGGATTATTTAGAAAAAACAATTACCAAACTCAAAGATAGGTCTCTGAAATTAGCTTAAATTCACCAGTTAGAGAAACAGTAACAATCAAAAGATAAAAAAGAGTGAAGGGTGTATATGAGACCAATGGAATATAATCAAATGAATGAATATGCATATTATGAAAGCCCTACAATAAGAGAGAGAGAGAGAGAGAGAGAAGATGAGAGGAGAGAGAGAGAGAGAGAGAAAGGAACAGGCCGTTTATGTAAAGAAATAATGACTCAGTATTTCCTAAATCTCGGGATGAATATAGATGCCCAGAATTATGATATTCCAAGATTCTCAAGTAAGATAAACCATAGATCACCCTGAGACACAATATATTAAAAGTCAAAGACAAAGAGAAAATTTTGAAAGCAGCGAAAAAAATTGATTTGTCATATGCAAAGGAAACCACCCACCCACTCAAGGCTATCAATGGCTTTCTCAGTAGAAACTCCACAGTCCAGGATGGTGTGGGATGATATAATCAAAGTGTGGGAAAAATAAACCTGCCAACCAAGAACCATATAATTGGCAAACCTGTTCTTCAGAAATGAACAGAGATAAAAATGTTCCTGGCCAGGCATGTTGGTTCACACCTATAATCCAAACACTTTGGGAGGCCAAGGCACTTGAGGCCATGAGTTGGAGACCAGACTGGCCGACATGGCGAAACCGCAGCTCTACTAAAAATACAAAAATTAGCTAGGCATGGTAGCAAAGGCCTGTAATCCCTGCTACTTGGGAGGCTGAGGCAGGAGAATTGCTTGAACCCAGGAGGTGAAGATTGCAGTGACCCGAAATTGCACCACTGCAGTCCAGCCTGGATGACACAGCAAGACCCTGTCTCAAAAAAAAAAAAAAAAAAAAAAAAATTCCCTGTAAACAAAAGCTAAGGGAATTCATTTCCACTAGACCTGCCTTAAAACAAAAGATGCTAAGTAACAACATGAAAACACATGAAATTATAAAAATCATTGTTAAACATAAGCATATACTCAAATTTAGAATAATAGTGTAATAGTGTTGCATAAATCAATTTTAACTCTAGCATAAAAATTAAAAGACAAGAGTATTAATAATAACTGTAGCTGCAATAATTTGTTGATGGATACACAATATGATAGATATATGGTGTGAGAGCAACAGTGTAAAATATGGGGAGGAATAAAAGTGTCAAACTTTTGTATGTGATTGAAGTTTAGCTGTTATTAGCTTAAAATAAACTATTGTTAACTATAAAATGCTCTATGTAAGCCTCATGGTAATTACAAAGAAAACTTCAAGCAGATACAGAAAAGATAAAGAAAAAAAGAATTAAAGTGTATTACTACAAAATATCAATAATCTCAAAAGAAGACAGCCAGAAAAAAAAAGCAGCTGGGGGGAGGGGGATAGCTACAAAGCAGTCAGAAAACAAAGTGGCAATTGTATATCCTTACATATGAATAATTAAATGTAAGTGCATTAAATTTTTAATAAAAAATACAGAATGGAAGAATGAAATAATAAACAAGATTCAACAATATGTTGCCTATAAGACATTCACCTTAGCTTAAAGTATACATATAGACTGAAAGGAAAGGAATGGAAAGTGATGTTTTATTCAAACGGTAACCAAAACAGAGCAATGGTGGGAATACTTATCTCAGACAAAATAAACTTTAAATCAAAAACTGTAACAAGGGACAAAGAATATCTCTTTATAATGATAAAGCGGTAATTGTTGCAAGAGGATATATCAATTGCAAATATATATGCTTACAACACTGGAACATCTGAGTACATACAAAAATATTAATGGAACTGAAGTGAGGGATAGGCAGCAATACAATAGTAGTAGGGACCTATAATATTCTACTTCACCAGTAGATAAATCATTCATAAAGAAAATCAATTAAAAAACAGAGAATTTAAGTACTATAGACCAAAAGCACCTAACAGACATTACAGAGCATTACATCAAACAGCAGCAGAATGCACATTTTCCTGAAGCACATCTAGAAGACTTTCCAGGATAGATCATGTGTTAGGCCACAAAACAACTCCTAAGAAATTTAAGAAGATAGAAATCACATGGAGTATCTTTTTTTACCACAATGGTATAATACTGGAAATCAATAACAGGAGGATTCTTGGAAAATTCACAAGTAAGTGGAAATTAAACAACACCCTCCTGAACAACCAATAGGTTAAAGAACTCAAGTAGGAAGTAAAAATGTATCTTGAGACAAATAAAAGTGAAAACATAACATACCAAAACTAATGGGAAACAGCGAAAGTAGCATAAAAGAGAAATATGTAATGATAAATGCCTACATTAAAAAAGAAATATCTCAAAAAAAAGTCTATCTTTATATCTCAAGAAACTAGAAAAAGAACAAACTAAGCCTGCAGTTAACAGAAGGGGAAAGTAATAAAGATTAAAGCAGAAATAGAGACTAGAAGCACAATTGAAAAGATTTTTTTAAAAACTGTTGTTTTTTAAAAAGAAACACACAACTAACAAGTCTTTAGCTTTACTAATAAAAAAGAATAAACTTATATTGTAAGAGGAGATGCTATAATTTATTCAATAGAAATACAAAAAAAGAGACTACTATGAACATTATATTCCAACAAATTGGATAATATAGGAAAACATCAATAACTTCCCCAATAATGAATGTTTTAAATACAACTAACCAAGACTAAATTATGAAAAAAATAGAAAATCTGAACCAGAACGATAATAACTAAAGAGATCAAAGCAGTAATCAAAAAGCCTCCCAACAAAGAAAAGTCCAGGACCAGATGGCCTCACAGATGAATTTTACCAAATATTTAAAGAAGAATTAATGCCAATCCTTCTCAATTTTTCAAAATCTAAAGAGGGGGAACACTTCCAAACTAATTTTATGAAGCCAGCATTACCCTCATACCAAAGCCAGATAAGGACAGTACAATAAAAGAAAATTGCAGGCCAATATTCCTAATTAACATAGATGCAAAAATATTCAACAAAATACTAGCAAATCAAGTTCAACAGCATGGTAAGAGGATGATACACCATGATCAATTGGGTTTTATTACTGGGATGCAAGGATGTTTCAACATATACAAATCAATAAAAAAGATACACCACCTTAAGAAAATGCAAGATACAAATCACATGAGCATCTCAACAGATGCAGAAAAAAAATTTAACAAAATTCAACATCCTTTTATGAGAAAAATTCTCAACAAGTTAGGAATAGAAAGAATGTACCCTAATGTAATAAACAACAAATAAAATAAGCCCATAGCTAATACTACACTCAATGGTGAAAAATATTTCTCTAAGATCTGGAATAATACAAGGGTCCTCACTACTATTTATTTTATACAACATAGTAGTAAAGTCCCTGGCCAGAGAAGTTAGCAAGATAAAGAAAGGAAATGCATCCAAATTTAAAAGAAAGAAGAAAAATCTTCTGTGTACTGATGATATAACTTTAGCTATAAAATTTCCTGAAATGCCACCCAAAACAATTAGAACTAATAAATGAATTGCAGGGTACAAAATTAACAAATAAAAATCATCTGTGTTTCTGTTATGAACTATCCAAAAAAGAAATTTCAATAGCATCCCCAAAAATCAAATATGTAGGAATAAACTTAACCAAGAAGGTGAAAGACCTGTACACTGAAAACTATAAAACACTGATGAAAGAAATTAAATGAGACACAAATAAAATGAAAAGGCATCCTGTGTTCATGGATCGGAAGACAAAATGTTCATACCATCAAAAACAATCTACAGATTCAATGTTACCCCACAAAAAATCCAATCATATTTTGTACAGAAATACAAAAAAAAAGCTAAAATTTATGTGGAACCACAGAAGACCCAGGACAGGCAAGGTGGTCTAGAGAAAGAAGAAAAAACTGGAAGCCATACACTTTCTGATTCCAAAGTATATTGCAAAGCAACAGTAATTTAAAACAGTATGATCCTGTCACAAAGACACATAGATCAATGGAGCAAAACAGAGATGCCAGAATTATACCCACACATATACAGTCAAGTGATTTTTGAGAAAGGCACCAATAACAGACAATTTAAAAAGACAGTCTCATCAATAAATTGTGTTGAGAAAACTTGATGTTCACATATAAAAGAGTGAAATTGGATTTTTACCGTGTACCATACACAAAAACTGAGCTTGTAATGGGTTAAAGACATAAATGTAAAAATCTGAAGCCATAGAACTCCTAAAAAGAAACATAATAAATAATGTCTTTGACATTGGTCTTGACAGTGATTTTTGGATATGACACCAAAAGTGCAGGAAAGAAAAGCAAAAATGTATAAGCTACGTCAAACTAAAAAGTTTCTGCACGGAAATGGAAACAATCAATAAAATTAAAAAGTCACTCAAGCCTGTAATCCCAGCACTTTGGGAGGCTGAGACGGGTGGATCACGAGGTCAGGAGATCGAGGCCATCCTGGCTAACACGGTGAAACCCCGTCTCTACTAAAAAAAATACAAAAAACTAGCCAGGCAAGGTGATGGGCGCCTGTAGTCCCAGCTGCTCGGGAGGCTGAGGCAGGAGAATGGCATGAACCCGGGAGGCGGAGCTTGCAGTGAGCTGAGATCCGGCCACTGCACCCCAGCCTGGGCAACACAGCAAGACTTCGTCTCAAAAAAAAAAAAAAAAAGTCAACCCACAGAATAAAAGAAAATACTTGGAGACCATAGGTGTTAATATCCAAAAATGAATACAACTTAACAGCAAACCAACAAACAAAAACCAAATAACCTAATTTTTAAAAGGGAAAATGATATGAATAGATATTTTACAAAAGACATACAAATAGACAACATGTTTATGAAAACATCCTCAGCATCAGTAATCATCAGAGAAATACAACTGAAAGCCACCATAAGACAATGCCCTACATTTGTTAGGATAGCTATTATCAAAACAAACAAGCAAATCAACAGATAAGCGAAGGCTACAGTGTGAAGAAAAGGGAGCCTGTGTACACTGTTAGCAGGAATTTAAATTAGTGCAGGAAACAGTATGGATATTTCTCAAAAAAATAAAAGTAACCCTAATATTTGATTCAGCAATTCCACTTCTGGGTATATATCGAAAGGAAATAAAATCGGTATCTCGAAGGGGCATTCTTACTCCCACATTCACTGCAGAATTATTCATAATATCCAAGATGCGAAAACAACCTAAGTGTCTGTCAATGGATGAATGAGTAAATAAAATACATACATATATATATACACATATGCAAAATAAAATATCATTTATCCATAAAAAGGGAAGCCCTGCCATTTGCAACAACATGGATGAACCTGGAGGCTACTATGCTAACTGAAATAAATCAAGGAGAGAAAGAAAAATATTGTACTATCTCATATATTGTGGGGTTTTAAAAAGGGAAACCCACAGAAACAGCGAGTAGAATGGTGAATGTCAGGGACTGGGTGTGAGGGAATGGGGAGCTGTTGGTCAAAGGGTACAAATTTGCAGTTATAAGATGAATAAATTCTAGGAATCTAACATACAGCATGGTGACTTTAGTAAGAATAAAGTATTGTAGGCCAGGCGTGGTGGCTCACATCTGTAATCCCAGCACTTTGGGAGGCTGAGGCGGGCAGATCATCATGAGGTCAAGAGATCGAGACAACCCTGGCCAACGTGGTGAAACTCCATCTCTACTAAAAATACAAAAATTAGCTGGGCATGGTGGTACATGCCTGTAGTCCCAGCTACTCAGGAGGGTGAGGCAGGAGAATTGCTTGAATACAGGAGGCAGAGGTTGTCGTGAGCTGAGATGGTGCCACTTCACTTCACTCCAGCCTGGTGACAGAGCAAGACTCCATCTCAAAAAAAAAATAATAATAATACAGTATTGTGTACTTAAAATTTGCTGAGAGTAGGTCTTACTTAGATGCTTTTACCACTCACACACAAATGGTAACTTTGTGAGGTGGTGAGTGTATTAGCTTGATTATGGCAATCATTTCACTATATCAAATCATTTGACTATATCAAATCATCATGTTTTATGCCTTAAATGCATATAATTTTTATTTGTCAATTATACCTTAATAAAGTTGGAGAAAGAGAGTAGTATAAAGAAGACAACAAAAAGAAAGATGGTAAAGCTTAGGTCAAATTCACCTACAATAAAAATTAGATAAATATGTTATTCTAATATATACATGTCGAGATTAAGCTTAGCTTACACAGTAAAACCAAGCTATCTGGTTCAGTTAAGAGGTAGTGTCATGACATGGTCACGAGGACACATGTACAACAGTGGCACTACATTCTGAAAATGTGAAATGAAATATGAATTGTCAAGAAAACTCATAGGCAGAAAAGAAACAAAGTGCTTTAGATCTCATCTTTTCTGCCATTTTGTGGCAAAGAATATTTCTGGGCTTGATATACCATTGAAAGGGTTATATGAGAGAAAATATGTCCCAAAACACTTTCATATTTACAGAGAAAGGAAGGAAGGAAGGAAGGAAGGAAGGAAGGAAGGAAGGAAGGAAGGAAGGAAGGAAGGAAGGAAGGAAGGAAGGAAGGAAGGAAGGAAGGAAGGAAGGAAGGAAGGAAGGAAGGAAGGAAGGAAGGAAGGAAGGAAGGAAGGAAGGAAGGAAGGGTAGGAGGGAGGGAGGAGGAAAGGAAGGAAGGAAGGAAGGAGCCATGGGGAATCTTCTAATCAAGGAAATGGCTTTACTAAGCAAAGTCTCCACAGCTCTATCTTACAGCAATTTGTTTGTTCAGTCAGATCAATTAAGGATTAGAAATATGTATTAGTCAGTTTGGCCTGCTTGAAAACATTTATTTCTCATGGTTCTGGGGATTGGAAGCCTGAGATCAGGGTGCCTAGAAGGTCAGGTTCTTGATGAGGCCCCTCTTTTTGCTTATGTTCTCACAGGGTCATTCCTTGATGCCAGGGTGAGGTCTTATATCTTTCCCTCTTTTTATAAGGGCATTTATCATGGACCTCCACTCCCATGACCTCATCTAAACCTAATTCTCTCCCAAAAGTCCTATCTCCTCTCTCTCTCTCTCTCTCTCTCTCTATATATATATATATATATATAGGTTGGAGATAATTAAAATAAAGTAAAATGTATTTAGAGACTTTCTTTGTCTCAGTCAGGTTTGTGAATTTGTATAAGGAAATGTAAGTAAAGCAATAAAAATAAATGACTGGTCTTTAGAAATGGATCTATAAGTGCTGGTTTTTATCACAAACTGATGATGATTTTGATTGGTATTATTATGAAAGAGTTGACAATGCTTTATAAATATATATATATACAGAGATATCTATATATATAGATATATATATACACAGAGATATCTATATATATAGATATATATATACACACACACACACACAAAACGTGTGTGTGTGTGTGTATGACTCTATCTTAGATTAAATTTAAATTTACTGATCCAGCTTCTTGCTCAGCTACCTAAAGGTGACCAGAGATGAGCCTTCAGGGCATTAGAGTTTATCTCCCTAAAAATATCCAAATCCAAATTAGCTGAGTGTGGTGGCACATGCCTTTAATCCCAGTTACTGGGGAGTCTGAGGCAGGAGAATCGCTTGAACCTAGGAAATGGAGGTTGCAGTGAGCCGAGATCGCGCCACTGCAGTCCATCCTGGGCGACAGAGAAGGACTCTGTCTCAAAATTAAAAAAAAAAAAACTGAATCTAAATTAATCAAAAGGTTAAAATTCAAAAGATATGTCTAATGAACATATACAGGGGACAAGAGCAAATATTCAAATATCACTTCTTGGTACAATACCACGGTTTCAACTCAGAACTAATCACATTAGGAAATGGCTTATAAAATTTAAGAAATGTAGCAGAACGAGTGACAGACAAAACTCCTCAGACACCGAGTTACAGAAGGAAGGGGTTTATTCAGCCGGGGGCATCGGCAAGACTTCAGTCTCAAGAGCTGAGCTCCCGGCCGAATAAACCCCTTCCTTCTGTAACTGGGTGTCTGAGGAGTTTTGTCTGCCCCTCGTCTTGCTACATTTCTTGGTCCCCTAGTAAAGGTATAATCGACAAAAATTTCTAATCTTTATGTTCAGCTCTTCTAAAACATTCACAAAAATCAACCTTGTATTAAAGTATAAGTACATCATCAATTAATTTACCAAGGTAGAAATAGTATAAATGGCATTGTGTGATCATCACATAAGGAAACCAGAAATTAATAGTTTTATTATAGAGCAAAGGAAATTAATAAACATGTGAAAACGCACCATCTGGAAATAATGATAGCAACAGCAATAATATGAATAATAAACTGTCTTAAAATCTTAGGTTGGAGACGATTAAAATAAAGTCAAAACGTATTTAGAGACTTTCTTTGTCTCAGTCGGGTTTGTGAATTTATATAAGGAAATGTAAGTAAAGCAATAAAAATAAATGCCTGATCTTTAGAAATGGATCTATAAGTGCTGGTTTTTGTCACAAACTGATGATGATATTGATTAGTATTGTTATGAAAGAGTTGACAATGCTTTATAAATTTTGCATTGGTAGCTCTTTGGACAATTTTTATCACTTTTAGGCATCAAAAATATTCGATATTTTTTTTTTCAGAATCTAGAATGTGCTCAGGAACTGAGAGTCCAGAACACTGAGTGACCAGTTGTTGAATAACAGTATGTGTGAGACAAACAAAGTATCAGGGTAAATTAGAATTTCCTCCTTCTTAGTGTTGTAATTACCTAATCAAAATATTTTTCAATTATACATACATATCATTTCATACATGAATCAATGTATTAAGTGAACTCCATGAGAGCAAATCAAGTTCATTTTTATTTATTTGTTTTTCTAGAGACAGGGTCTCACAATGTTGCCCAGGCTAGAGTGTACTGGCTATTCACAGGCATGATCATTGCACACTATAGCTCTGAACTCCTGGACTCAAATGATTCTCCTGTCTCAGCCTCCTGAGTAGCTTGGACTATAAAAGTGTGCTATATTTAATATTTTTATGTCTAACCATTAACCTAGCAACCAATTGGTAGGAAAGAAATGTTAAATGTATAAATAATATTGGGTAACAAATTGTAGTAACAAAAAATAATTCTATGGAGTTGTTTGCTGTTCCTATAAATGAGATTCACTTTTATTTTTACTATTGGTTTTACCCACATTGGATTTCTGCAAGAAAATGATATGTGGGTAAAAGTGGGAGAGTAATCACCAGAGTATAATGCAAAAAGACATGGATCTCCAGCTTCCCAGCTCTTGCTTTCACCACAGTGAAGACAGTGAGCCAGGAAGATTTAGAGGGGCAGTCACCTTCGTGTTTACTTTTCCTGATCTATTCACACCACCCAGTACAGTGTAAGGCATCTAACAAGAGCTTGTTCTTATTTATTAATAACAGCAAATGAAAAAAGAAATAAATGTTGACATTGATGCATGCATTCCAGTTCTCAGGTTTCAAATAGGGTGATGTGTCATTTCACCTTTCACATAAGATACAAACTTTATAATTAACCCTAGTTTGAAAACATCTAACTAATAGTTAAACACCCAACTAATAGCCATGTAACTAAGATAGTGAAAGTTTGCATTAAAACCATAATTAAATTTTGTTTTCATTCCTTCTTGTCTGGTTAAATTGCTCTTCTCCTTTATGGTTAGTAGCTTCTCCATGTTTTACCTCTTAATCTGCCCCCAAAAGCCCCTTGATGATGGGGCCTCTGTTCATATCTTTGGTTTCTGTATTAGCCTATTCTCACACTGCTATAAAGACATACCCAGACTAGGTAATTTATAAAGCAAAGATATCTAAATGACTCACAGTTCTGCATGGTTAGGAAAGTCTCAGAAAACTTACAATTATGGTGGAAGGGGAGAGAGAAGCAAAGGCACGTCTTACATGGAGGCAGCATAGAGAGTGAGAGTGAACAAGTAAAAGGGGAAGAGCTCCTTATAAAATCATCAGATCTCATAAGAATTCATTCCCTATCATGAGAATAGCATGCGAGAAACTGCCCCCATGATCGAATCACTTCCCATCACATCCTGCCCTCAATAAGTGGGGATTATGGGGACTACAATTTCAGATAAGATTTGGGTGGGGACACAGAGCCAAACTGTATCAGTTTCACAAGTTTACAATTAATCCTTGCAACTGCTGCACTCTCTGCCTAGAATTAAAACAAATATATACTGAATAAGTGAATTTAAAAATTGATACTTTAAGAGTCCAATTCTCTGTTTAAGAAACAAAATTGATAAATCTTTAAGTTTTTGAAGTGTCGATCACAGGTTTTGCTTATTAACTATTTCATTGTATATGAAGCAACATAGAACTACTTTTCTTCTAAGGTTAATATTGCAAACCCCAATTCTAGTCCATTACATCACCATGCAATTATCTTTCTTCTTCACAGCCTTACACTATAAGTGAGTGATATTTCAATGCAATTATCAGGAAATATGAGGAAAAGAGATAACTGTCTGTTTAGGCAGCAGTGTGGAATGGAAGGTGTCTCTTGGGACTGTGACTGTGACAAACCTTCTCTGAGTTGCTGCTTTGCTCACACTGCAAAGGACTTAACCCTGCAACTTTCTTCAGTGTTTTTAGAGCATAAATATATGAATAATTAGGACACCAAAATTCTGAAAGAGAAACAATTTTGATTTAATTTCCACTTAGTGGTACAAATGATTTAATTTGTAAAGCACTGAAATGTAATTTGGGGGCATTTGTTGAGATAAATACTGTTAATTAAAGCTTGAAATAAATATAAAATCTCTCTTAAATGACATAAATCAAAGTAAATTTTCAGAGTTTTATTATGATCAAATATTCAGCAAGAGCCAATCTCATGGAAGCAGCCTGAGATTGTGATACAGTGAACTTATTTATGCTGATTCTACTTTATTATTATTCAAATTGTAAGAAATAATTTATATATACTTGTGTGTGTGTGTGTGTGTGTGTGTGTGTGTGCACATAACATAGAGAAAGGATACCTGTATTAGTCTGTTCACACACTGCTATGAAGAAATACCGGAGACTGGGTAATTTATAAAGGAAAGTGGTTTAATTGACTCACAGTTCTGCATCACTGGGGAGACCTCAGGAAACTTACAATCAATGCAGGAGGCAAAGGAGAAACAGGCACCTTCTCCACAGGGTGGCAGGATGGTGTGGGTGAAAGCAGGGGAAATGCCAGATGCTTGTTAAATGATCAGATCTCATGAGACTCATTCACTATCACAAGAACAGCATGGGGAAACCACCCCCATGATCCAACCACTTCCACCCTTGGTCCCAACCTTGACATATGGAGATTATGGGAATTATGAGGATTACAATTCCAGATGAGATTCTGGGTGGGGATACAGCCAAACCATATCATTCGACCCCGGCCCCTCCCAAATCTCATGTCCTCATATTTCAAAACATAATCAAGCCTTTCTTTTTTCTTTTTAATTATACTTTATGTTCTAGGGCACATGTGCACAAAGTACAGGTTTGTTACATGTGTATACATGTACCATGTTGGTGTGCTACACCCATTAACTCGTCATTTGCATTAGGTATATCGTCTAATGCTATCCCTCCACCCCCTCCCCCTACCCCACAATAGGCCCCAGTGTGTGATATTTCCCTTCCTGTGTCCAAGTGTTCTCATTGTTCAATTCCCACCTATGAGTGAGAACATGTGGCGTTTGGTTTTCTGTTCTTGTGATAGTTTGCTGAGAATGACGGTTTCCAGCTGCATCCATGTCCCTGCAAAGGACATGAACTCATCCTTTTTTATGGCTATGCAGTATTCCATGGTGCATATGTGCCATATTTTCTTAATCCAGTCTTCATTGATGGACATTTGGGTTGATCCCAAGTCTTTGCTATTGTGAATAGTACCACATTAAACATATGTGTGCATGTGACTTTAGAGCAGCATGATTTATAATCCTTTGGATGTATACCCAGTAATGAGATGACTGGGTCAAATGGTATTTCTAGTTCTAGATCCTTGAGGAATCGCCACACTGTTTTCCACAATGGTTGAACTAGTTTACAGTC
>NW_012116555.1:2779142-2779472 GCF_000951035.1 Colobus angolensis palliatus
TGGTTGAACTAGTTTACAGTCCTACGAACAGTGTAAAAGTGTTCTTATTTCTCCACATCCTCTCCAGCACCTGTTGTTTCCTGACTTTTTAATGATTGTCATTCTAACTGGTGTGAAAGGGTATCTCATTGTGGTTTTGATTTGCATTTCTCTGATGGCAGGTGATGATGAACATTTTTTCATGTGTCTGTTGGCTGTATGACTGTCTTCTTTTGAGAAGTGTCTGTTCCTATCCTTTGCC
This sequence comes from Colobus angolensis palliatus, assembly GCF_000951035.1. Classification (NCBI taxonomy): domain Eukaryota; kingdom Metazoa; phylum Chordata; class Mammalia; order Primates; family Cercopithecidae; genus Colobus; species Colobus angolensis. The sequence continues at coordinate 2,779,384 of NW_012116555.1, forward strand.
TACTTTCTGATGGAGTTGTTTGTTTTTTTCTTGTAAATTTGTTTGAGTTCTTTGTAGGTTCTGGATATTAGCCCTTTGTCAGATGAGTA
>NW_012116555.1:2780048-2785477 GCF_000951035.1 Colobus angolensis palliatus
AAAGTCATTGGTAGCTTAATGGGGATGGCATTGAATCTATAAATTACCTTGGGCAGTATGGCCATTTTCATGATATTGATTCTTCCTATTCATGAGCATGGAATTTTCTTCCATTTGTTTGTATCCTCTTTTATTTCATTAAGCAGTGGTTTGTAGTTCTCCTTGAAGAGGTCCTTCACATCCCTCGTAAGTTGGATTCCTAGGTATTTTATTCTCTTTGAAGCAATTGTGAATGGGAGTTCATTCATGACAATCAAAGCTTTCTAACAGTCCCCTAAAGTCTTAAATTATTCCAGCAGCATTAATTCAAATGTCCAAGTCCAAAGTCTTACCTGAGATAAGGCAAGTCCCTTCCACCTACAAGCCTGTAAATTCAAAAGCAAGCTAGTAACTTCCTACATACAATGGGGGTACAGACGTTGAGTAAATATACCCATTTCGAATGGGAGAAATTGGCCAAAATGTAGGAGCTATAGGCTCCATGCAAGTCCAAAATCCAGTGGGGCAGTCAAATCTTAAACCTCCAAAATAATCTCGTTTGACTTCATCTCTCACATACAAGTCACACTGATCCAATAGATGGGCTCCCACAGCCTTGACTTTGCAGTATACAGCCCCGCTCCTGCTGCTTTCATGTGCTGGTGTTGAGTGTCTGCAGCTTTTCTAGGTGCATAGTGTATGCTGTTGGTGGAACTATAATTCTGGGGTCTGAAGGACGGTTGTACTCTTCTCACAGCTCCACTAGGCAGTGCCCTAGAGGTCCAAAGGGGACTCCATGTGGGAGCTCTGACCCCACATGTCCCCTTTGCACTGCTCTAGCAGAGTTTCTCCATGGGGGCTCCACCTCTGCAGCAAACTTCTGCCTGAACACCCAGGCCTTTCCATACATCCTCTGAAATCTAGGCAGAGGTTCCCAAATCTCAGTTAATGACTTCTGTGCACCTGCAGGTCCAACCCCATGTGTAAGTTACTAAGGCATGGGGCCTGCACCTCTGAAACAAGGGCCTGGGATGTATGTTTTCTCCTTTCAGCTGTGGCTGGCATGTAGGGCACCAAGTCCCAAGACCACACAAAGCAGAAAAGCCCTGGATCTAGCCCATGAAACCATTTTCTGCTTCTAGGTCTCTGGGCCTGTGATGGAAGGGGCTGTGATGAAAACCTCTGATATGCCCTGGAGACATTTTTCCCCATTGTCCTTGTCAATTAACATTTGACTCCTAGTTACTTATTCAAAGTTCTGCAGACTGTTTGAATTTCTCATTAGAATTTTTTTTTCTGTCACATCATCAGTCTGCAAATTTTTCAAATTTTTATGTTCTGTTTCCTCTCTTGAACATTTTCTGGCTTAGAAATTTCTTCCACCAGATATCCTAAATCATTCTCTCAAGTTCAAAGTTCCACAGATCTCTAGGGCAGTGGCATAATGTCACCAGTCTCTTTGTTAAAGCATAGCAAGAGTCACCTTTACCCTAGTTCCCAATAAGTTCCTCATCTCCATCTGACAGCACCTCAGCTTGGACTTCATTGTCCATATCACTAAGAGCATTTTGGTTAAAGCCATTCAACAGGTCTCTAGGAAGTCCCAAACTTTGCCTCTCTTTTTCTGAGCCCTCCAAACTGTTCCAAACTCTGCCTGTTTCCCAGTTTCAAAGTTGCTTCCCCCTTTTTTGATATCTTTATAGCAGCACCCCACTCCTGGTAACAATTTACTTTATTAGTCTGTTCTCACACTGCTATGAAGAAATACCAGAGACTGGGTAATTTATAAAGGAAAGAGATTTAATTCATTCACAGTTCTGTGTGGCTGGGGAAGCCTCAGGAAACTTATAATTATGGCAGAAGGTGGAAAAGAAACAGGTAACTTCTTCACAGGGTGGCAGTACAGAGTGAGTGTAAGCAGGGGAAATGCTGAATGCTTATTGAACCATCAGATCTCATGAGACTCATTCAGTATCATGAAAATAGCCTGGGGGAAACCACCTCAATGATCCAATCACTTCCACCCTTGGTCCCTCCCTTGATACATGGGCATTATGGGAATTATAAAGATTACAATTCAAGATGAGATTTTGGGTGGGAACACAGTCAAACCATATGAATGCCAAAGAACAAATCATAGGTTATAGAACACAAAGCTTATCACTAAATGATTAAAAGCTAAAATAAAATATGAATATGCCAATATATATGATTTTTAAACCTAATTCCAGACAGCTACTTTAATAACTGTCTGAAGAGCAAGACCTCACATAGAATGGTTTTACTAAATTATAGATCTTATTCCACCCTAAATTTCACTTATTAATGTGTTGGTAAAATTAGCAGGCTATTTAAGCAGAGAACCATCAAAGCTATTTATTTTATTTTTGGTTATAGTAAACACAGAAGAGGATTTAGATGATAACATAGCATTTATAAAATAGCAGCAGTTTCATATTTACTGAGCACTTACAATGTGCCAGATACCTTTCTACAAATTCTATGTGTACTAATTTATTTCTTCTGTTATGTTATTCTCACAACGATCTCTTGAAATATATATTATTATATTGTTATCTCTCTCTTTCAGACAAAGAAATAGTTCCTTACTTTGCCTAAGCTCACTTAGCTAGTGAATAGACTACTAACACAGAAAATCAGACTCAAGGGCCTGTGCAGTTAACCACAACATTGTACTTGATTGTATTAGGATATACATACTTGAAGAGGTCATAAGAGACTGATTATAAGGCTCACAAAAAAACTGATTTGTGATCCAGCTGATAATAAGGCATATTAAACTTGCCAGCAAACTTAGATATTACCACCTGCACATGGCTCTTTCTGATGGATAGTTTGAACAAAACCCCAAAATAGGTTGAATCATAATTCTGTTATGAACGTGAAATCAGAACAAGAGAAATCTAGTATTACTAAAGATTCTCTTTCAAGTTTCAATAGGATGGTGAATAGGTTATATACACTTAGAGAGTTTTTCTAAAAAATTGTACTAGTCATTTATAGTTATTTTTCCATGATATTATTTTTCTATTAATAGAAAACATCATAATATTCCCCCCATATTAATACATTTGTGACTCTTTATCTTCTTTAAATAATTAAGAATATTTTTTATTTGCTTGGTAGATCTTCCTCCATCCCTTTATGTTGAGCCTATGTATGTCTCTGCACGTGAGTTGGGTCTCCTGAATACAGCACACTGATGAGTCTTGACTCTTTATCCAATTTGCCAGTCTGTGTCTTTTAATTGGGGCATTTAACCCATTTACATTTAAGGTTAATATTATTATGTGTGAATTTGATCCTGTCATTATGATATTAGCTGGTTATTTTGCCTGTTAATTGATGCATTTTCTTCATAGTATTGGTGGTCTTTACAATTTTGCATGTTTTTGCAGTGGCTGCTACTGGTTATTCCTTTCCATATCTAGTGCTTCCTTCAGGAGCTCTTGTAAGGCAGGCCTGGTGGTGACAAAATCTCTCAGCATTTGCTTGTCTGTAAAGGATTTTATTTCTCCTTCACTTATGAAGCTTAGTTTGGCTGGATATGAAATTAACATTTTTTTCCTTCATTTAAACTTGGTGAATCTGACAATTATGTGTCTTGGGGTTGCTCTTCTTGCAGAGTATCTTTTTGGCGTTCTCTGTATTTCCTGAATTTGAATGTTGGTCTGCCTTGCTAGGTTGGGGAAGTTATCCTGGATAATATCCTGAAGAGTGTTTCCAACTTGGTACCATTCTCCCCATCACTTTCAGGGACACCAATCAAACGTAGATTTTGTCTTTCACATAGTCCCATATTTCTTGGAGTCTTTCTTCACTTCTTTATTCATTTATTTTCACTCTTTTTTCTCTAAACTCGCCTTCTCACTTTATTTCATTAATTTGATCTTCAGTCACTGATATCCTTTCTTCTGATTGATCGAATCAGCTATTGAAGCTTGTGCATGTCTCATGAAGTTCTAGTGTCATGGTTTTCAGTTCCATCAGGTCTTTTAAGATCTTATCTACACTGTATATTCTAGTTAGCCATTCGTCCAACCTTTTTTGAAGGTTTTTAGCTTCCTTGTGATGGCTTAGAACATGCTGCTTTAGCTTGGAGTTTGTTATTACTGACCTTCTGAAGCCTACTTCTGTCACCTCATCAAAGTCATTCTCCATCCAGCTTTGTTCCATTGCTGGCAAGGAGCTGCAATCCTTTGGAGGAGAAGAGGTGCTCTGGTTGTTAGAATTTTCAGCTTTTCTGCTCTGGTTTCTCCCCATCTTTGTGGTTTTATCTACCATTGGTCTTTGATATTGGTGACCTACAGATGGGATTTTTGTGTGGATGTCCTTTTTGTTGATGTTGATGCTATTCTTTTCTCTTTGTTAGTCTTCCCTCTGACAGTCAGGAACCTCAGCTACAGGTCTGTTGGAGTTTGCTGGAGGTCCACTCCAGACCCTGTTTGCTTGGGTATTATCAGCGGAGGCTGCAGAATAGATAATATTGCAGAACAGCAAATATTGCTGCCTGATCCTTCCTCTGGAAGCTGCATCCCAGAGGGACACCCACCTTTATGAGGTGTCTCTTGGACCCTACTGAAAGGTTTCTCCCAGTTAGGCTATATAGGGGTCAGGGACCCACTTAAGGAGGCAGTCCATCCACTTTCAGAGCTCAATCACCATGCTAGGGGAACCACTGCTCTTTTCAGGGCTTATTTGGCTCTCTGTTTGTCTGTTGTTGGTGTACAGGAATGCTTGTGACTTTTGCACATTGATTTTGCATCCTGAGACTTTGCTGAAGTTGCTTATCAGCTTAAGGAGATTTTGGGCTGAGACGATGAGGTTTTCTAAATATACAATCATGTCATCTGCAAACAGGGACAATTTGACTTCCTCTTTTCCTAATTGAATGCCGTTTATTTCTTTCTCTTGACTGATTACTCTGGCCAGAATTTCCAACACTATGTTGAAAAGGAGTGGTGAGAGAGGGCATCCTTGTCTTGTGCCAGTTTTCAAAGGCAATGCTTCCAGTTTTTGCCCATTCAGTATGATATTGGCTGTGGGTTTGTCATAAACAGCTCTTATTATTTTGAGATATGTTCCATGAATACCTAGTTTATAGAGAGTTTTTAGTGGCCTTTTCTGCATCTATTGAGACAATCATGTGTTTTTTGTCATTGGTTCTGTTTATGTGATGGATTATGTTTATTGATTTGTGTATGTTGTACCAACCTTGCATCACTGGGATGAAGCTGACTTGATCGTGGTGGATAAGCTTTTTGAGGTGCTTCTGGATTTGATTTGCCAGTATTTTATTGAGGATTTCTGCATCAATGTTCTTCAGGGATATTGGTCTAAAACTCTCTTTTTTTGTTGTGTCTCTGCCAGGCTTTGGTATCAGGATGATGCTGGCCTCATAAAATGAGTTAGGGAGGATTCCCTCTTTT
>NW_012116555.1:2785527-2867797 GCF_000951035.1 Colobus angolensis palliatus
GCCAGGCTTTGGTATCAGGATGATGCTGGCCTCATAAAATGAGTTAGGGAGGATTCCCTCTTTTCCTATTGATTGGAATAGTTTCAGAAGGAATGATATCAGCTCATCTTTGTACCTGTGGTAGAATTCGGCTGTGAATCTGTCTGCTTCTGGACTTTTTTTGGTTGGTAGGCTTTTAATTATTGCCTCAATTTCAGAGCCTGTTATTTGTCTATTCAGAGATTCAACTTCTTCCTGGTTTAGCTTTGGGGGAGTGTGTGTGTCCAGGAATTTATCCATTTCTTCTATATTTTCTAGTTTATTTGCATAGAGATGTTTATAGTATTCTCTGATGGTAGTTTTTATGTCTGTGGGATCAGTGGTGATATCCCCTTTATCATTTTTTATTGCATCTATTTGATTCTCCTCTCTTTTCCTCTTTATTAGTCTTGCTGGCAGTCTATCAATTTTGTTGATCTTTTCAAAAAACCAGCTCCTGGATTCATTGATTTTTTTAAGGTTTTTTTGCATCTCTATCTCCTTCAGTTCTGCTTTGATCTTAGTTATTTCTTGTCTTCTGCTAGCTTTTCAATTTGTTTGCTCTTTCTTCTCTAGTTCTTTTAATTGTGAAGTTAGGGTGTTGATTTTAGATCATTCCTGATTTCTCTTTTGGGCATTTAGTGCTATGAATTTCCTTCTACACACTGCTTCAAATGTGTCCCAGAAATTCTGATATGTTGTGCCTTTGTTCTCATTGTTTACAAAGAACATCTTTATTTCTGCCTTCATTTCATTATTTCCCCAGTAGTCATTCAGGAGCAGGTTGTTCTGTTTCCATGTAGTTGTGAGGTTTTGAATGAGTTTCTTAATCCTGACTTCTAATTTGATTGCACTGTAGTCTGAGAGACAGTTTGTTACGATTTCTGTTCTTTTGCCTTTGCTGAGGAGTGCTTTACTTCCAATTTTGTGGCCAATTTTAGAATAATTGTGATGTGGTGCTGAGAAGAACGTATATTCTGTTGATTTGGGGTGGGGAGTTCTGTAGATGTCTATTAGGTCCCCTTGGTGCAGAGCTGAGTTCAAGCCCTGAATATCCTTGTTAACCTTCTGTCTCATTGATCTGTCTATTATTGACAATGGGATGTTAAAATCTCCCATTATTATTGTGTGAGTCTAAGTCTCTTTGTAGGTCTCTAAGGACTTGTTTTATGAATCTGGGTACTCCACTATTGGGTGCATATATATTTAGGATAGTTAGCTCTTCTTGTTGAATTAATCCCTTTATCATTAGGTAATGGCCTTCTTTGTCTCTTTTGATCTTTGTTGGTTTTAAGTCTGTTTTATCAGAGACTAGGATTGCAACCCCTGCTTTTTGTTTATTTGTTTAAGACCTTTCCCTTTTGGCAACAAAATCTACAAATTTATTTTTATTAACAATAGTCTTTATCATTATCTTTGACTACCATGTATAGTTCAAAAACTCAAGTTATGTTCTTCCATAACTTAGTTGATTCAACCCTATGGGTTCTGAATGAAATTCAGAAAATATTGACTCTAAAGAGTAAAATGAAAATTATCCTGAAATACCAAACTAAGCATCTAGTAATGACTTAGAGTCTTGAAACATACCTGAAAAGGTGTCAGAAATTAAATGAATTCAAAACTACAAGGAGAATCAGAAATATAGACAATTTTGTTTAGTACAATAAGTCAAAAATTGTAAAGCACTTATTACAGCTCAAGATCTCATGCCAAATTCTGAATTACCTATGATATAGAAAGCATGTGGTCTTATAAGAAAGAAAATAGAAGAAACAAACAGAGAGGGTAAAGTTAAGTAGCACTGATAAAATTACCATTAATTTTTCTTCTTTCTAAATTTGGATATACTTTTCAGAAGTCTATGGGCTTCCAGGAACATCTATTAATAATTCCAGCCATTCCCTACAACAGTCCTCTCAACTATTTCCTCTAGTCATTAATTTCAACATATTTTATTTCAATTTCAAAATCATACTTTATATTTTAATCAATTTTTATGTTATGAAAAAAATATGTACACCCATTGTCAAAAACTAAAAAAAACACAAATTTCAAGTAGAATATTTAAACAATTTGTTTCTTTAACCAACATAAAACAATTTCAAAATTTTGACATATTTCCTCTTTTATATTTGTTAGTGCTTTATTTGTACTTTACATGTTATATTATACTTTGCTATTTTTCATTTTAAGTATATTTTCTGAGTATTTCTCATACTGAAAATTTTTTATGAACAGCATGTTTAATGTCAGTATAAGCTTCTTATTAAATGAAAAGACCATTCTTTGAGGAATTTTTAAATTGTTTCTTTTTGTTGAGAAGAAATTTCATATCTACATAATACAGTGGTCTTTTTATATTTATATTTGTACACATCTCAGATCACTGATTATTAGAGATATAATTACAGTTATTAAGGATATGCCAATTTTTTTTAATTTTTAAATTATTATATGAAAGTTGTACTATTTCATACTGCTTGTTGCAATGTATAAAAGTGCCTAATTCACTACATCTTTACCAGAATTGAGGATCATTGGTTTTATTTTTCTGGGTTTTTCTTACTTCATGAATGAAAACTATTATTTTATAGTTTTCAATTGACTCTCTTTCATTATTTATCATATTTTGGATATTTTTTAGTAATTTGCTTTTTTTTTTTTCTTATTTCAGCCTAGACTCTTTTTGCTTTTGAGGTGTTATCACTTTGCTAAGTTTTATTAGTTTTTCACTATCTAAAAGTAACATACACTATCTAAAAGTAAATGTGGTCTACAGCCATATCACTCTGAAAATGCCCGATCCTATCTAAAAGTAAATATTTGATATTTACTTCAAATATTAACATCAAATAGTTAATATCAAATAGTTCAAATATTACCTTTAGTGTATTTAACATTTATAATAATTTAATATGTAATTGCAATTGATTAGGTTTCAAATATGGCTGCCCCAAAGAAACAAAGTAATCATCATTGCATCTGAACATTGTAGAAGGAATAATGTCTGTTCATTTGTGAGGATAGTAAATTCTAACCATAAAGTGCGGATCTGTGTTAGTTGCAGTGGTATTTTGTGGCACTTATTGACATTGTCCCTACATGTTGAAATTCATGTCTTTATATTTTTAACCCCATTTGTATTCTGTCAAATTCATGCCACACAAGCTACTTTTACTGCAGACCTAAGTAAATAATGGCAAATAAAATGTCTACAAAAAAAAAAAAGGAATGCTTATGGGTGAATGTAGGCGAATAAAGCTTGATAACAGACAAACAAATTTGAAGGCACAGTTTAACCTACCTCTAAGAAATGTTCAGTGGATAAACTCAGATCTCCAAATTACACTACGGACCACCATTATCCTGCCACCCCCCCACCCATATCCTTTCTTCTATTGAAGGAATAGACAGAAATAATCTCAAAATAGCATTCTTCTTTATCTCATTACAAATAACTTATGTGAAGAAAACAAATTATAATATGTATTTTATGTAAGAATCTAAAAACTTGTGTGCCTGAGAGAACAAACGAAGTAGTATAAGACTCAAATAAATAAGACACAGATCACTCCTACCGTTCATCTAATTATGATCTCTAAGTTTTTTCACATGTAAATATGTCTGTAGTTTTATAATATGCCCACTGTGTTTGGTTTTCTGTACACATAGGTGTAATTTGCTGTTGTTGCAGCAAAATTCTTGTCATGGGTCAGCAGACTATTTAATAAATGCCAGTGTCAAGTCAGTAAGACATCACTGGAATTGTTATTATAAAATGGTCAGTGCTACTCAGTCACCATCCTATTCATTTTGTACAGCATCTACTGAACTCTCTGCATTCACTGGAAAGGAGATATTTTTCACAGCAAGACCTTAATGAAATCCAAAACAAGATGAGTCTCATCCGAGGCAACCAAGAAGACCTGATTACAGTGGACTTGTGAATTTCATGTTTGGGTTGTAATTTTTCTCTTTATTTTAAATATTTATGAAGATGAATTGTATACATACTCCATGGCTGTTTAAATCAATGTTATTGCTCTTTGACAATCCACTAGACACATTGTATTTCCCATATGTAATATACCAGAAAACACACACAAGAGATTGTTTCTTATTTAACAGATATTCCAAGAAAATTGTAAGCACTTTAGCATTTAAAATAAGAAAGCCAATAATCAAGTTGCAAGGTCTTACTTAATGTTTGTATGTGAAGATAGAAATAACCATAGGAAAACCAGTATTTGAAATGAGAGGTTATTTATGTGGCATGCATTGATGTTGTTAGGAGGTGATCTTGCAATAAAATGCCTATCTCATTTTATTAATGCCTAACACCTCACTATGAGATGTGTGGTTTTCTTTTTTTAGTTGGTTTTGTTTCAGTTTAAATGAAAGAGAAACTATCTGCTGTCTTCAAATAAGTCCAAATACCTTACTTTGACATATTATGTACCCACAATACAGTCCTTGCCTGGCTCTTTAACCTCATCATCTATCTTGTTCACATTTTTTTCTACGCTCAGAGTGATCATATACTATAGTGTCCAAACCTAAATATTGGGAGAAAAAGTGACTGCTGTTATTACCTATGCTCCTGAGGTCAGTCAACAAGTATAAACAATGATGATCCCAGAAAGATCAGGACATATTGTGCCTTTTTCCAGCCAACATGAATCACTTACGATTCCCTGAATGCATCACACTGCTCCCATCTCCATGTCATTGATCCTGCTTTTCCCTTAGGCTGAACTGCACCCCTGATTTTAACACAAGTGTGACAAATTTGCTTCAAGCCCTTTCTGTGCCACCTCTGTGCCTAATGCATGATCTCTCAACATACACACGGTGTGGTGAATATATTGTAAAGTATATCATTTGTCCCTTAAAGATGCCCAATAAATAAATGGATCGAAACATACCTCATGCACTTAGAAGTGTGAGTCATTAATCTCAAAGTATTAATAAATGTTTCTGGTCTCACTGGGAAAATATTTTAATGAAGGGAAGAAATGTTGGTATTGTCTGCCTTGCAGAAAAAGGAAAAGGAGTTATCATTTTAAAGTAGGAACTCCCATGCACACTGTTGGTGGAAATTAGTACTTCCACTATGGAAAACAATATGGAAGTTCTTCAAAAAATTAAAAATAGAACTACCATATGATCCAGCAATTCCATTACTGGGTATATATCCAAAGGAAATGAAATCAGTATGTTAAAGAGATATCTGCACCCACATGTTTATTGTAGCACTATTTGCAATAACCAGGATATGGAAACAACTTAAATGCCCATCTGCAGATGAATAAAGAAAATGTGAAATATCTATACACACACACATAAATACAATGGAATACTATTCAGCCATAAGAGAAAATGAAGTCCTGTCACTTGTGGCAATGTGAATGAATCTGGAGCACCTTACGTTAATGAAATAAACCAGGCATAGAAAGGCAAACATCACATGATTTCACTCATATTCAGAATCTAAGAAAGTTAATTTCACCAAAATATAGAGTAGAATGGTGATTACCAAAGGCTAGAGAGGGGAGAGGTAAAGGGGAAATAAGAGAAGTTTTTCAATGGGTACAAAGTTGTAGCTAGACAGGAAGAATAAATTCTGGTGTTCTATTGTAAAGTAGGGTGACTACAGCAAATAACAATATAGTGTGTATCTCAAGATAGTAAGAAGAGAAGATTTTGAATGTTATCATTACAAAGAAATGATAAGTGTTGAAAGTGATGGATATAGTAATTGTCCTAATTTGATCATTATACAGTGTATACATGGAACATAATGCTGTAGAAATACATACCATTATTATGTGTCAGTTATACATAAAATATTAATTTTTAAAAAAGAGTTCTGAAAAACATTAGACCCAAAGAGAAGACTTCACAGTTTTTCAAAGATCCAGCCCCATCAGAAGTTATTGTAAGAGTCTAGGAATTGTTTTATTCTTGGAATGAAATATTTTGTTTTAATTGGGTGAGCCTAGTACACATTCCGCATGTAGAATGGTTTTCTAAATTAATTTTCTCACTCCCTTTTGTCATCTAAAAGCATCTAAGGTAATGTAATTTCCAACAATTTAAAAACAACTGAATTCAATTCAACTGGCCTATATTTTATGCTTTTAAAAAAATAACCGTTATCACAGCTCAATGTACCAAGTGTCAACCTTATCAAATTTCTCAGTGCCCAAGAAAATGAATGTAATTGCTTCCTCTTTATGATATGTTGTACATAATTGGCTTCCTATCACAAAGCAGCTGGAAAATATTCACAAAACCTGAGAGAAGTTTGCATCTGTATGCAGATCACAGACTCAAAATGTGTATTTTCACTTTAATATAAGTTGGGCCAAAAATGAAATTTCTGTTGATATAAGGAAACTAACAAAATAAACAGAAAAAAAATTCTTTTAAAGAATTTTATTTTATTTCTTATAAATAAAGCTATTGAGGTAATCTCTGTAAAGTCTTTTTGACATTTTCTATTTCTATTCATGTAATCGCAATTACATGTCACCTCAAATGTTTAACATAAATAGGAGTGTTCATATTGATATTTATATATTTTCTATACCATATACAAACCCATGTGGAACATCAGTGACAATACAAATATCACTGGTTTAACTAAAATGTATTGAGCACTTGTGGTTTGTGAAGTCTCCTGAGTGAGAGCTCTGATCCCTTATTTGACTGACTCTACCCTCTTCACCCAACTACTAGCATGCTCTAGGTACCTCAGACAGACACAGATGAACTCACCTATGTGACAGTCAGGAAAATGTACCATTCACATCTGCTATGGGTATATCAATATTAATCTCCTTCCTTTAACAATTACACTGAGGTTAGATGAAAGAATGTTTATAGGAAGATACACTGAAGTATTTAGAAGTAAAGAGGAAGCATGTCTGCAAGTTATTCTCAAATAGTTCAGAAAAAAATAGTTATACCTAACAAAGAGAAAGTAGGGGAAAGAAAAGATACTACAAATATTATAAAATGTTAACATTTGGGAAATTAACTTAAACGATCCACGGGAAATCTTAGTAATATTATAACTTTTAATAAATGTGATATATCAAAATAAAAAGTTTTGTGGCCGGGTGCAGTGGCTCATGCCTGTAATCCCAACACTTTGGGAGGCCAAGGCAGGTGGATCACCTGAGGTCGGGAGTTCAAGACCAGCCTGACCAACATGGAGAAATCCCATCTCTACTAAAAATACAAAATTAACCAGGCATGGTGGCACATGCCTGTAATCCCAGCTACTCAGGAGGCTGAGGCAGGAGAATCGCTTGAACCCAGGAGGCGGAGGTTGCGGTGAGCCAAGATCACACCATTGCACTCCAGCCTGGGCAAAAAGAGCGAAACTCCATCCCAAAAAAAAAAAAGTTTTGTAAAGATGAGCCCCAAGTGGTAGAAACATATTTTCTTAATATCAGGGGACAGATAACCTTCATTCATTACTTTTGCCAAAATAAACATTATAACATTGTTACTGTTGTAATCTAGGCTTTGATCAATGATTTAATAAATAAAAACTACAATTAAATAATTATAATTGTTTTAATATAAACTCATAATTAAAAATTTAAATATAAAATAAATCAACAAATCTACAAATAAAAATCTACTATTGATTACTATGTTCAAATAAGCCAAGATCCCAACTACTAGGATAATCTTTAATCAATAAGCATATACTAGATGTGGGCAATTTTGTGTGTGTGTGTCCATGTATTGAGTGTAACAGAGAGACTGTGATTAAACAATAGCGTTTATCTTTTATTTTCTCTTTGTGAGCTTTTGTACTATATTCTTTTAGTAATATCTTTTGGCACCATGTAGATATAACTAGAATACTTAACTATGTCAGCATCCACAAAACAGAGGACTACTAAAATTACACAAACTAGAATCAAAATAGGAAAAAGGAGAAGCCAAAATTGTGTAAGAAAAAGAGATTACAAAATGTAATCAGCACACTATTTGCTAAATAGTGTAACTTAATTCAGGAGAACAACATAGAAGAAATGAACACAAAAGAAGATTTGACTCTAGATTTCTGTATCTTAATTGGGGACTGCAAAAGGACTTCCTCAATTCTAACTCTCAAGTAGCCAAAATGTGTCTATACTTGTAATTTCTATAGAGAATACTATAAAACTGGCACACTGCTCAATGCTATCAGTTCTCAATATGTGTGCTCATACAGACATGAAGTGTCCTTGAAGTTATGAAGTGTCCCTGAAGTCATAGTATGACTAAAGTGGGGAAAATGTGATATTATTCAATGAAAAGAAAACCTGGCAGTTTGTGAAAATGATATTGAGTGTGCAATATGGAAATAAAAAGAGGGGAAGTCTTTACAGACGTAACAATCAAAATTAGAGAGGTTAATTGTAGATTTCCTACTTAAAGAATATGGATCAGTGAATGCTGACTGTGTTACCCAGATTCTTTAAAACTAAAGGACATATCCCTCTAGCTGCTGGCTAATAGATCATAGAAATCAGTCCTCTCTGTTAATTTCCCGCTCCTGAAAACAGTCACCTTCTTAAAAGAAACATGCTCTTCCTAGAGGCAGGCTGCATTCATGCAAGAAGACTGGTTGATTCAGCCTTCTTGCCCTATCAGGTCAACTCTAAAGGGCTAATTCAATTTCAAGGTTCCTATGGGTTAGCCAAGGCTTTGTTTTTGCTGCACTTCCACCCAATTTCTAATCTGCCTATTCTCGCTCTATTCCATTTCTCGTAGGTATTGATTCCAAGAACCCTCATCAATAAATCTCCTGCATGCTAATGTATGTCTTGGAGTCTGTTTTCCTAAAACCCCATTGGTTGGTAATAAAGAATGTGGTTAGAGAAAGGAGATTCTAAGAAGGAATTTTGAGCCTGGATCACCTGTAGCCTGCCTAGCAATGAAGACCTCATCAGTGGTGATAGATGGAGAACAGACACACCTTGGAACCAGGTAGTGATCTAACTTAACATTTTTCACTAATGTTATGCTAAGATGGAATACTAATGAAATGCAATGCACTGATGTGTCAGGTGGTTGAGAAACAATATAGAGTGTCCAGAGAAAAGAAGATTTGGCTAAGGGAGGAATGGGACTAGATACTGAAGAAGTTTCAGGGCCTAACCAACTTGTAAGGGTGGGGATCATAAGAGTATAAACAGGACAGAATACTGAAGGTGCTGGATTCAGAAAAGACAAAAGAACAGAAAGTTGGACAAGAAAGAGTTTATCAAATTGTAAATACTCTCACAGGGTGGAGAATTTTACATCCTGACAAAGATCCTCGAAGATATTAAAAACATGTTTTGAGGATGGCTCCTGGAAGCTTGAAAAAAAATCAACGGCCACATCAAATGAAGAAAAAATGCCACAACTACCATGAGAGACAATGGGAAAATCAGACCAGCTTCTGAATTTCCTTCTTTTGGTTTCCCAGTTCCACAAAGATACATGAATCCTACAAAGATAATTTAGAGATAATCTGGTCTAAACTATTTTATACACATCACAAAAAGTGTTACTTAGCATCCACTTGACAATAAAACTAGAAAGTGTTACCTATACTGAAATACATGTGCTATAGTGAAATAAAATCAGCCCCTGTCTTTAAAATAATGTTTCTTTTTAAGTAGAGTATATTAAGAATTTTTGGTAAATTAGATAATCAACTAACAAACCAATACTCTGTTAAAATTGGGATTTATTGGGATTTATTACACACACATGGAGGTATTTCTCAAAAGCTTAAATTCATTATTCTTCTGGTGAAAAAAAAAAAAACTGTTCCTTTGCCAAACTCCCCCTTTGCTGTAGTTATCCAGCCAGAAAGTAATATATGTCAATGTCTTCTTATTGGAAGGATTAGTGTGAACACAAATAGAACTGAGGATTCTCTATTTCCTCCATGCATTCGTGTTTCTTATCTTTGTGACATTTTGAAACCCTCCAGTAAGAGTTTTGAATGTGGAGGTGAAGGCAATGATTGAAGAGCCAAAGTACAATATTGGTGCCAAAAATACAGGAAAGCTATAGAGTGTAAGATGATAAGGGTTTCGGGGAACTCAAATCTCTCACCTCTGGTTGCTTACTAGGCAGAAGTATAATCAGTCATTGGATTCATCAGCCTTAGCTCACAGAGAAATTCCTTCAGACCAATGGCTGAAGAAGCTTGAGAGAATTAGCAGACCTGGGTGGACCTATAGAGCTTTTAACCACCCATCTCACCTCCAACAATCATACACACACACACACACACACACACACACACACAGAGAGAGAGAGAGAGAGAAGAAAGAGAGACATACACACCTCCAACTATAGGAAAGTGAAAGCTAAACCATTTAGAGTAGTTAATTATCTACCCTCCACTGCAAGAGAATTGATATATTTGAATTGTCATCTACCTTTAGATGTTTTTTTCAATATACTTAAATGTCTTATTAGAAAGAACAAGATATTTATACCTTCTTTTCAGCTATTCTTAAGTATCTTTAAGTCTTAATGAGACACATATGTGTTTAGCACCATTCTAAATAAAATTTCTCACTTGTTTATATCAAAATAATTTGGGAGTACTGAAATTAACTTCAATAATCAAGCATGTCCCATTCCAGAGATGCCCATGTTAGTGTCTGCTTTGCAGGGAACTGGATGGAATAGATAACGTTTGGTAATCTGAAGATCAACCCAGTTTCAGTGTTGGCACTGGAATTTGTGATTTTTCATCTGTCTCTTGAATTAAACTTTATCTTTTAATACATTCAAATGATGAAGAAGATTAAAATATTTTAATGAACTGCCTTATTATTTGGGAGACAAATATTTACTTAAGTTTTATATATTGATTTGAAATAAATATTTGGATTGGATGATTTAGTGAATAAGTTTGTAGTCTAGTGGATAACAGCACAGATAAGATGGGAAAACGAGACTGCTGATTGTGAAAACTCAGATAATTTATTGCAATTCTACGCGCCTCATTTTCCTTGACCATAAAATAAGATCATAATAGTTCCTAATTAATAAAGTTGTTATAATAATTAAATGAATTAAAGTACGAAAGCACTTAGTCTAGTGCCTGGAACTTAGGGAATGTTCAATAAATATTATAATTCATTCCTTAATTTGAAGAACATGAAGATTAGAGGTCATGCTCCTATGTGTTTAATGGGAGGTAACAAATAATTATTGAGAAGACATTGTATATTTAAATTCTATCCCTCTCTTTTCTGTATTCAGAATTTATTAGTTCCTTAAAATAGATGCAATACTTTGAGAATCTGTTAAAGTATCACAGAGAGTAGGTAAACCAATGAAGATTCAACCCCAGGTCTTTCATACAGCAAAACGCTTACTATTTTACCATTTCACACTATCTTTCAAATTATGTTTGAGGTGGGCATGGAAACTACCATGGATTGAGAATCTTTAAGTGCTATATTTTCTTGGATATAAATTTCAAAGTCATAAATAGTTTTTCAATGTCTCCCCCACGACAGACAATTTTACCTCGAGGGTCACCTAAGATCAAACAAAAATTTTTGCAAGCAGAAGTGTTGCGGCTTCTGTAATGTGCCATTATTATTTGTTTCTCTTTTCACCATTTTGCTTCAGAAAAAAATAAAATAAAATAAGACAAATGGGGAGGTGGGGCCAAGATGGCCGACTAGAATCAGTGGCATTTGGAGGCTCCCATCAAAAAACTGTAATAAACGTTTGAATCCTTTACCGGCAACCAAGGCAACCAAGGTATAAAGGTTGTCTTATCAGAACAGACTAGGAGGTTGGAACGACCCACGGAGATAAGGAAGAACAGTGGGATGTGGCAGGCCACCTGAGAGCCACACAGGCGGGCAAGGGATCCCCCTCCCCCCAGCCAAGAGAGGCAGTGAGTGAGTGTGCTACCTAGCCGGGGAAACCGTGCTTTTTCCAGAGAACTGTGCAGCCCACAGACTGGAAGATCCCACTCTCAAACCCATGCCACTGAGGTCTAACGTCCCAACCCCAGAAGGTGCTGATTCTTAACAGCCTCGCAGCTGGAATCTGCTTAAGCCTACTGAACTCCTGGGAGAAGGGGAAACCAGCACCATGGCTGCAGTTGCCTGCTGTCTAAGCGATTTGAACTCCTTGGGGGAGGGGCAGCAGCCAGCACTGGTGCTCATAACTGCCTAACACACTAAGCTCCCTGGGTGGGGGAAGGGCAGCACCCATCTCTAAAGCTCCCTGCTGTGCTTTTCTGCTGCTGGAGCCAGGGAAGCTGGACAGCTTGGTCCCAAAACTTGTCACCCACAGCCCAACACACCAGCAGTGGCAGTCTGCAGTCAGAGTGCCTCTTTAGGCCTGACCCTGACCCATCCCTCCTCATTGAGTGGGGCTTCCCTGCAGGAACTCCAACAACTCCACTCAGAGACTCAGAGACAGAACTCAGATCCCCCTGGGTCTGACTCCCTCGGGGGAGAGTTGGCTGCAGTCTCTGCAGATCAGTAGACTTAGCCTTTCCTCTTGGTAGCTCTGAGGAATCCAGGCAGTGCAGACAAGTAGGTTTCCTCCCAGTGAAGCACACCCCCTCCACCAAGGGACAAAGTGCTTTGTTAAATGGGCCCTGCTCCCTGTGCCACCCAACTGGATGAGACACTCCAACAGGGATTGTCAGACACCTTATATAGAAGTGATCCTACTGGCATCAGGTTGGTGCCCCTTGAGGTCAGAGGTCCCAGAAGAAGGAGCAGGCACCCATCTTTGCTGCTTTCTAGCCTCCTTGAGTGACATCTCCAGGCGCAGAAGCAAATCAGATGAATAGGGCCTGAACTGAATCTCTAGAAAACTGCAGCAGCCCACAGAAGAGGGAGCTGACCATTGAAAGAGAAACAAACAAACAGAAAGCAACAACAACAGCATCAACAACAACAACAACAAAACCCACCACAAAAATCTCATACAAGGGTCAGCAGCCTCAAAGACCAAAATTAGACAAACCTATGAAGATGAGAAAGAATCAATGAAAAATTGCTGAAACCCAAAAAGCCAGAGTGCCTCTTCTCCTCCAATGATTGCAATGTCTCTCCATGAAGGGTACAGAATTAGATGGAGGATCAGATAGACAAATTGGCAGGAGTAGACTTCAGAAGATGGGTAATGAAAAACTACACTGAGCTAAAGGAGTATCTTCTAACCCAATGCAAAGAAGCTAAGAACCTTGATAAAAGGTTAGAGGAATTGCTAACTAGAATAAATAGTTTAGAGAGGAAGATAAATGACCTGGTGGAGCTGAAAAACACAGCATGAGAACTTTATAAAGCAGACACAAGTATCAATAGCTGAATCAACCAAGCAGAAGAAAGGATATCGAAGTTTGAAGAGCACCTTGCCTTAATAAGGCATGCAGACAAGAATAGAGAATAAATAATGAAAGCGAATGAATAAAGGCTCCAAGAAATATGGCACTTCATAAAAAGACCAAACCTACGATTGATTGGAGTACCAAAAGGAGACAGGGGGAGTGGAAATACAAGCTGTAAAACACACTTCAGGGTATTATCCAGGAGAACTTCCCCAACCTAGCAAGACAGGTCAACATGCAAATTTAGGAAATACAGAGAACACCATTAAGATACTCCATAAGAAGGTAAACCCCAAGACACATAATCAGCCAGAGAGAAAGGTCAGGTCCCCTACAGAGGGAAGAACATGAGACTAACAGTGGACCTCTCAGCAGAAACTCTACAAGCCAGAAGAGATTGGGGGACAATATTCAACATTGTTAAAGAAAACAATTTTCAACCCAGAATTTCATATCCAGCGAAACTAAACTTCATAAGTGAAAGAGAAATAAAATCCTTTACAGACAAGCACATGCTTAGGGATTTCGTTACCTGCAAGCCTGGCCTGCAAGAGCTCCTGAAAGAAGCATTAAATATGGAAAGGAAAAGCCCGTACCAGTCACTGCAAAAACTCACCAAAATATAAGGACCAATGACACTATGAAGAAACTCTATAGACTAGTGTGCAAAATAAAGAAATAGTTGCATGATGACAGGATCAAATTCACACATAACAATACTAACCTTAAATGTAAATGGGTTAAATAACCCAATTAAAAGACACTGACTGGCAAATTGGATAGAGTCAAAACCCATTGGTGCGCTGTATTCAGGGATCCATCTCATATGCAAAGACACACATAGGCTAAAAATAAAAGGATGGAGGAAAATTTACAAAGCAAATGGAAAGCAAAAAAGCAGGGGTTGCAATCCTAGTCTCTGACAAAACAGACTTTAAACCAACATAGATCCAAAAAGACAAAAAATGGCATTATGTAATGGCAAAAGGAACAATTCAATAAGAAGAGCTAACTATTCTAAATATAAATGCACCCAATATAGGAGCACCCAGATTCATAAAAACAAGTTATTAGAGGTCTACAAAGAGACTTCAACTCCCACATCATAATAGTGGGAGACTTTAACATACCACTTTCAGTATTAGACAGACAATGAGGCAGAAAATTAGCAAGGATATCAGGACTTGAACTCAGCTCTGGATCAAGTGGAACTAGTAGATATCTACAGAACTCTCTACACCAAATCAGCAGAATATACATTGTTCTCAGGGCCACATGGCACTTATTCTAAAGTCAACCACATAGTTGGAAGTAAAACACTCCTCAGCAAATGCAAAAGAACTGAAATCATTAACAGTCTCTCAGACCACAGTGCAATCAAATTAGAACTCACGATTAAGAAGCTCACTCAAAACCACACAATTACATGAAAATTGAACAACCTGCTCTGAAATGACTCATGAGTAAATAATGAAATCAAGGCAGAAATCAAGAAGTTCTTTGAAACCAACGAGAACAAACAGACAACGTATCCTTGGGACACAGCTAAAGAAGTGTTAAGACGGAAATTTATAGCACTAAATGCTGACATCAGAAAGCTTGAAAGATCTCAAATTGACACCCTAACATCAGAATTGAAAGAGCTAGAGAGGCAAGAAGAAACTAACCTAAAAGTCAGCAGAAGACAAGAAATAACTAAGATCAGAGAATAATTGAAGAAGATAGAGACACTGAAAACCCTTCAAAAAATCAGTGAATCCAGGAGCTAGTTTTTTTTAATTAACAAAATAGATCACTAGCTAGAACCATAAAGAAGAAAAGAGAGAAGAATCAAATAGACAAAATAAAAAATAATAAAGGGGATATCATCATTGATCCCAAAGAAATGCAAACTACCATCAGAGAATACTATAAACACCTCTATGCAAATGAACTAGAAAATCTAGAAGAAATGGATAAACTCCAGGACACATACACCCTCCCAAGACTAAACCAGGAAGTAGTCAAATCCCTGAATAGACCAATAACAAATTCCAAAATTGAGGCAGTAATTAACAGCCTACCAATCAAAAAAAGCCCAGGGTAAGATGGATTCACAGTTGAATTCTACCAGAAATACAAAGAAGAGCAGGTACCATTCCTTCTGAAACTGTTCAGAACAATTTAAAAGGAGGGACTCGTCTCTAACTCACTTTACAAGGCCAGCATCATCCTGATACCAAAACAAGGAAGAGACACACACAAAAAAGAAAACTTCAGGCCTATATCCCTGATGAACATTGATGCAAAAATCCTCAATAAAATACTGTCAATCCAAATCCAGCAGCACATCAAAAAACTCATCCACCACAATCAAATCAGTTTCATCCCTGGCATGTAAGCCTGGTTCAACATATGCAAATCAACAAACTTAATCCATCACATAAACAGAACTAAAGACGAAAACTACATGATTATCTCAATAGATAGAGAAAAGGTCATTAATAAAATTCAACATCTCTTCAGGTTAAAAACTCTCAATAACTCTCAATAAACTAGGTATGGATGGAACATATCTCAAAATAATAAGAGCTATTTATGACAAACCCACATCATATTGAATGGGCAAAAGCTGGAGGCATTCCTTTTGAAAACCGGTACAAGACAAGGATATCCTCTCTCACCACTCCTATTCAACAGAGTATTGGAAGTTTTGGCCAGAGCAGTCAGGCAAGAGAAAGAAATAAAGAGTACTCAAATAGAAAGAGAGAAAGTCAAATTGTTTCCGTTTGTGGATGACATGACTCTATATTTAGAAAACTCCATCATCACAGCCCCCAAACTCCTTAAACTGATAAGCAACTACAGCAAAGTCTCAGGATACAAAATCAATGTGCAAAAATCAAAAGCATTTCTTTACACAACAATAGACAGAGAGCCAAATCATGAGTGAACGCCCTTGTACAATCACTGCAAAGAGAATAAAATACCTAGGAATACAGCTAACAAGGGATGTGAAGGACCTCTTCAAAGAGGACTACAAACCAGTTCTCAAGGAAATAAGAGAGGATCCAAATAAATGGAAAAACATTCCATTTATCCATCCTCATGGATAGAGAGAATCAATATCGTGAAAATGGCCATACTATCCAAAGTAATTTATAGATCCAATGCTATTCCCATCAAACTACTATTGACATTCTTCTCAGAATTAGAAAGAAATATTTAAAATTTCACATGGAATCAAAGAAGACCCCATACAGCCAAGACAATCCTAAGCAAAAAGAACAAAGCTGGAGGTATCACACTACCTACTTCAAACTATACCACAAGGCTACAGTAACTGAAACAGACATATAGACCAATGGAGCAGAACAGAGACCTCAGAAATAACACTACACATCTACAACCATGTGATCTTCGAAAAACCTGGCAAAAACAAGCAGTGGGGAAAGGATCTCCTATTTGGTAAATGGTGCTGGGAAAACTGGCTAGCCATATGCAGAAAACTGAAACTGGACCCCTTCCTTACATGTTATACAAAAATTAACTCAAGATGGATTAAACACTTAAATG
Organism: Colobus angolensis palliatus; assembly: GCF_000951035.1. NCBI lineage: Eukaryota > Metazoa > Chordata > Mammalia > Primates > Cercopithecidae > Colobus > Colobus angolensis. The sequence continues at coordinate 2,802,485 of NW_012116555.1, forward strand.
TAAAACCCCAGACCATAAAAACCCTAGAAGAAAACCTAGGCAATACCATTCAGGTAACAAACATGGGCAAAGACTTCATGACAAAAATGCCAAAAGCAATTGCAACAAAAGCCAAATTTGACAAATGGGATCTAATTAAACTAAAGAACTTCTGCACAGCAAAAGAAACTCATCAGAGTGAACAAGCAACCTACAGAATGGGTGAAAATTTTTGCAGTCTACCCGTCTGACAAAGGGCTAATATCCAGAATTTACAAGGAACTTAAATTTATAAGAAAAAAAAAAAAAAACAGCCCCATCAAAATTGTATAAAGGATATTAATGGACACTTCTCAAAATAAAACATTTATGTGACCAATGAACATATGAGGAAATGCTCAACATCACTGATCATCAGAGAAATGCAAATCAAAACCACAATGAGATACCATCTCATGCCAGTCAGAATGGTGGTTATTAAAAAGTCAGGAAACAATCGATGCTGGCGAGCTGTGGAGAAACAGGAATTCTTTCATTCTGTTGGTGGGAATGTAAATTAGTTCAACTACTGTAGAAAACAGTGTGGTGATTCCTCAGGGATCTAGAACTGGAAATACCATTTGTCCCAGCAATCCCATTACTGGGCATATACCCCAAGGAATATAAATCATTCTACTATAAAGACACATGCACACTTATGTTTATTGCAACACTATTTACAATAGCAAAGACATGGAACCAACCCCAATGCCCATCAATGATAGATTGGATAAAGAAAATGTGGTACATATACATCATGGAATACTATGCAGCTATAGAAAGGATTGAGATCATGTTTTTGCAGGGACATGGATGAAGCTGGAAGCCATCATCCTCAACAAACTAACACAGGAACAGAAAATCAAATACCACATGTTTTCACTCATAAGTGGGAGTGAACAATGAGAACACATGGACACAGAGAGGGGAACAACACACACCAGGGCCTGTTATGGGGTGGGGAGTGAGGAGAGGGAAATTAGAGGATGGGACAATAGGTGCAGCAAACCACCATGGCATACGTATACCTATGTAAAAAACCTGTGTGTTCTGCACATGTATCCCATATTTTTTGTTTTGTTTTTAAGAAGAAATTTTTAAAAAAGGAAAATGGAAATTTAGAAGGGGTAGGAAGAACAAGGAAGGATAAAAATTCTGATACTCACTTTCTGCTATACTGGAGAAAGACAGACTTCACCAGGGTTAGCTGAACACCAGACAATTCTGAGCTGCTATAGAGGGGATTGGATGCTAGGACTGTCCTCAAGGAATTTCATTATAAAAATGAAGCTGCTCCATTCTCTGGAGCCTTGGTAAAGCATTAGAGTTAAGCCATACTCTACTTAGTGAAAACCACAGGCTTATCTGTTCCTCCATGTTCTTGGCAATACACAAATCATCTTCTCAGTAATTTATATCTTCAGCATGGACAGATGGTTCTTGCTGTCCTCTCATCCATCTATCAGATGTGAACACTTTATGTAGACTAGTAGAATAAAAAAATCAATGAGTGAAATGATTGATTTTGTGAATGTATACATGCACACAACACATACATACATGCATATACTATAAAAGTATAAAATAAGGTATGTTTATGTGTGTGTTTGTAAAGATCATACCAGTATATCACTCTGGACTGTTTTTCTCAGAACAATGTAAACTGGAAGGGCGTTCTGAAAAATTCGTTACGTTTGTTTTTGTTTCAAGTATAGTGAAATATATGCCATCTGTAAACACAAAATTAAGTTTCTGTCTGTTTCGGTTGCTGAATTAACTTGAAACATCTGGATGGATAATTATCAAATTCGTGGTAAGTTTCTAGAACACTGCATATAAAAAGCTCATAATTCTGTTACAGGTTATCCTCACAGGCACCTCAGAGGAATAAGCAGTCATTTTTCAGAAGACAGAAAATGTGCTACTGAGGTGTGCCTTCTAACCTGCAGTGAAATCCATATAAATCACGGCATCACAAAAAAGGCAAACTAACAGTGATTCCAACTGTAGGCTGTGAACTGAAAGTCTCAATAGCTGATCCTCCAAACTCTACAGCCAATTTGTAGTTGAGCTGCTCTTCACGTGGACAACTCTACACATTGTGGTCCAAAGTTTGTGACAACACAAATGTACTTATTTAATGATGGTAACTAGTATATTCTCAAGCAAAACCAGTGATTACAGGTAAGTGAATAAAAAATTAAAATTTCAAATTAAATTGACCATGATTTTTATATATACAAGATTTTATATCTTCCACTATGCTGTAACATGTCATTATTTTTTACTTTGAGATAGCCTCTCACTCTGTCACCCAGGTTGGAATACAGTGGAGCGATCTTGGCTCACTGCACTTTCTGCCTCCCAGGTTCAAGTGACCCTACCACCTCAGCCTCCTGAGTAGTTGGGACTATAGGCATGTGCCACCACACTAGGCTAATTTTTAGATTTTTTGTAGAGACAGAGTTTTGCCATGTAGCCCAGGCTCATCTTGAACTCCTGGACTCAAGCAATCTACCTGCCTTGGCCTCCCAAAGTGCTGGGATCACAGGCATGGGTCACTATGCCCACAAAAATGTCGCTTTTGTCATATCCTTTCCTTAAGTCACTGAATAACAATCCTTCTCACTTCCCCCGAAGTTAATGTCTGTTTTGCCCATATCAGAGAGACTAGATACTACTAGGGAAATACTGATCAAAGCAAGGAAAGAAGGAAGCCCTGGATAAAGATATAGTTTGTGATTCTGTGATTTGGAACAAAATAAAGGCACTATCCAACTCCTTCCTGGCCTAGAAAGTTATATTTTTGCAATGAAGAATCAAGAGTTTACTGACTCCCCCAGAATCCTAAATGATTTGTGAAGAGTAATGTAAATTTTCGAGGTAGATTTTCTCAAAGTGGCAGCATGTACATGACAAGCAAACTTCTGAAAATTCCTCTTTAAATACATCTTCCTCTCCAAAAAGTTCCCCAACAGTTGTAGCTGCTTAAAATTTCTTGTAATGTCTTTCTTCTTTCAGCACTGCTATTTCGAAAACACAACGTTGTGAAGTGCTCTCCCTCCTTGTCTATACCTGGTGAGCACACAGGTCTTACATTCAGCTCCTTGAGAAGAGCACTTCTTCTGCTTGGACTGTTTATCTCATGATAATCAGTCTCCTGATGGCAAACCACTTGTCCCCCAACCCCACCACCACCTACCTTAGAGCCTACTTCTTTTCACAGCCCAAAGTAACATTTTCTTTGATGACTCTTGAGCTGGGTTATGAAGAAAATGCTCTGTTGTACACAGCATTCCTTTTTACTTCCAATTTTTCACATTTTTCTTATCTTAAGAAAACCTAACATGAACTCTATCTTCTTAAGAAATTGTTAAGTGTATTTGTATTAGACCACAATGCTATAAAGAACTCCCTGAAACTGAGTAATTTATGAAGGAAAAAGATTTAATTGGCTCACAGTTCTGCATGGCTGGGGAAGCCTCAGGAAACTTACAATCATGGAAGAAGGCAAAGCAGGCACCTTCTTCACAAGGCGGGGGGAGAGAGAAAGGGGAAACCGCCACTTATAAAAGTATCAGATCTCACGAGAACTCACTATCACAAGAGCAGCATGGGGGAAATTGTCCTTATGATACAATCACCTCCTACCAGGTCCCTCCCCTGACATGTAGGGATTATAGTTTGGATTACAATTTGAGATGAGATTTGGATGGGGAAATAGCCAAACCATATCATGTACAATGCACTGTTGTTAGCTGTGGGCACAGTAAATGTCTAGGACTTACTCATCTTGCCTAAATAAAATTTTAGACACCCCATTCCACCCTGTTGATTAGAAATTCCCCTTTTCTCTTCTCCCAGTCCCTGGAAACCACCATTCTGTTGTCTGTTGTATGAGTCTGAGTATTTTAGATACCTCATATTAGTGAAATTGAGGTAAGAGAACAGCAGGATATGCTTTCATAACCCTGCTGATCTAAACAGGATATAGCAAAGAAACCAGCCAAAACCAGCTAGGATTAGGAATTATAATGCATTTGCATAAGACCCTCCCACCAGCACCATGACAGTTAAAAATGCAGTGGCAAAACCCCAGAAGTTACCTTTTGTAGTTCCTGGAACTCTCCACTGCCCTCCCCCTACAAAGTTTGTGAATAACCTGACCTTCAATTAGCATATAATTAAGAGCGGGTCTAAGAAGTATAGCTAGCTACAATTCATGAGGGCTACTCTGGACCACTCTGCCTGTAGGATGGCCTGCTCTTCTATAGCACAGCCATTTTGGTGTACATTGTTGCTCTAATAAACTTGCCTTCTTTCACTGTCAGCTCACTCTTGAATTCTTTCTTGAGCAAAGCCAAGACCTCTCCCTAGCTGAGTCACAATTTTGGGGTTTGCCTGCATCTTCCTGGCAATTATGAAGGGGCAAAATAATGAACAACATGAACAAGACAAATGAGATAAGGAGCTGGGGAGAGATTGAAGCTGTGTAACACTACGGAGCTGTAACACTATAAAGCTGTAACTCTATAGGGCTCCTAATGCTGTAAAACGCACATGAGCCAAAGGCTCTTTTCAGAGTCATCATTATTCCTGATGACTAAAAAGCCAAGGAAGCCTGAGGGAAAACTTCACCCAGGCCCCAAATTCAGACCAATCAGCAGCATATCACTTCTTTGGACAGGTGAGTGTTCCCTTCGTTGCCTCTCAATATTGACTTTTTGGCGTGAACCAGAAAATGAGAATGGAGCCTCTGGCTTGGGAGTTCACTTTTCCCTGTTGTTTGGGTGCTCCTGACAGGAGCATACCGGGCACGTCCTTGTTGTCCTTTCTCTTGGACCATTTTTACTTTTAGTCTCTAACGACTGGCCGTTTTACTCTCTTAACACTTTTTTGTTGTCATATTTGTGGTCTTCGCTTAGACTATTTGGGCAATTGTTTATTTTGAGAGGTCCCACGTTGTCCTAACTTTGGGATGCCAGAGTTGCTTTGTTCTGTGACCACAACTGTGTCAGGTTTTATGCCTTTAGAGCTCACTGTTGGCCACCTTGCAGATGCTGCCAGGTTTTTAGCACTTGGAGAGGGGACCCTCATTGGCCAATGCCCAGATGCTCGTTGTTTTTCAGCACTTGGTGCCCTGTTTGCATTGTTTGTCTTTGTTATACTGCCCATTTTTGGCAATCTCTTTCTTAGCTATTTGTGGAATTCACAATATGGGAAAACTGTCATCCTATTTTCACCTCTCCTTCTATACTTTGCTGATTAAAATACCTATTTTGTCATATTCCATTTGCTAACAGATGCAATCATCACCCCACTGCCTACTCATATCTCATAATTCACTTTTGTCATACTCTGCTAAATGTACTTACGCCCTCTTTTCAGAAATTAGTAATGATGGCCCTCCTGACTTTTCTTAAGGAAAAGGGAGGTGGGAATCTAAAAGGAAAAATAACTGAGCTCTTACTAGACTTAGAAACATTTCTGTGTCTAGTATAGATCCTGTGTCTAACATAGACATGGTGACAATGGTGAACAATTCAAAATTGGTGCCTTTTGGGCAATCGGAACAAATTCAAATTAGATAGCTTAAAGAGAAAGAAACTCAATTTCTATTGCAACACTGTTCAGATGCAATACAAATTGGGAAATGAAGAAATTTGGCCTAAACATGTTTTCTTACATTATAATACTATTTTGCAAATGTATTTATTCTGTAAAAAGGAAGGAAAATGGGGTGAAGTCCCTCATATATAGGTTTTTATGGTCTTTTACTAGGATCCTGACTTAAGGGACAACTACGAGATGTTTATCATGTCCATTGATTTAACTTGCATGACTTGCGAGTATTATTGTCCACCTGCTCTACTGTAGAGGAAAAACAAAGGATTCTGGGTACTACCCATGGATATTCAGATGAAGTGGCTGCTTATTTATAACCAAGGCCATGCCACTTATTGTATGGGGGGGAGATCCAGTTCCAGATCTAAACCTTGAGCAGGATTATCGGAGAGGTACCCAAGATTTTGAATACAGAAATCACCTGTAATTTGTTTAATGGGAGTATGGAAAGCTGTGTGGTTTAGCCAGTTAATTATGACAAGCTTAGAGAAGCAACTCAGGGGAAGAATTAAAATTCCACTCTGTTTCAGGACATTTGGTTGATACACTTGGAAAACATACTAATGCAAACCCAGACTCCTTGGAAGGACGAGCTCTCCTGGATATACATTTGATCACTCAATCTGCCACTGAAGTTAAGAGGAAGTTACAAAAGGCAGAATGGACTTCAAACTCCCGTGAGCTGACTCTTAAACATGGCCTTCGGTGTTTACAACAAAAGGAACAAGATGGAGGAGGTGGAGAAAAACCAAAAGAAATAGCCAAAAAGAACAATTGTTAGTGGTATCCTTAAGTCCCTGCCACCTCAAGGTTACCTAGCCTGAGGAAGTGTCGTGAGAGTGGTGTCTGGGATGTCCAGACAATAGCCCACGACTTATTAGCCTCTGGGTCATAATCACTGTGCCTTCTTTAAGCAAGAGGTCCATTGGAAAAGGGACTGCCCCAGATTGCAAAGAGACTTTTGCCCATTCAAACCCTTAATTGCTGAGAGAACAGAAGACTGACAGGGCCCAAATTTCACCATGGCTCCCACTAGACACCTTACCATCTCCATAGCACAGCCTCAGGTAACCCTTGATGTGGCAGATCAGAATAGTGAGTCATTACTAGATATGGAAGCAGCCTTCTCAGTTCTGACTAATTTCTCAGGGCGACTATCTTGCCACTGTTGTAGCATTAAGGAAATTGATGACTAGCCAAAAATTAGGTGATTCACCCAACCTCTTGGTTATACCATGGGAAACCATACATTTCTTCACAAGTTATTGCTTATGCCTGAATGCCCTAGTTCTTACTAGGAAGAGACTTACTTTCCCAATTACAGACCACAGTTCAATTTGGACAGCCTAATGAAAAGGTAATAGGCCAGGAAAGGACACTACTTCTAGCTGGAAGTGCTTGCCTTAATAAAGATAAAGAAAAGACTTCCTTCCCACTACATAGTACTTCTCAAGGAGACACCTATGTTTGGGATATAGAAGTTCCTGGTACAGCTGTTAATATACCCACAGTTCAGGTTACTTTGAAACCCAATGTTAGTTACCCATGGAAAAAACAATATCCTTTGAGACCCGAAGACTGTGGGGCATACAGGCCCTGGGAGTGAAGTTTCTGAAGTACAGACTGTTACAATTCTGTCAGCCCCCATGTAACACTCCCATTCTGCCTGTACAGAAACCAAATGAGAAATATAGATTTGTTTAGAATCTGAGGACAGTTAACCCTTAGCAAACTTAAAACTGTTGTTTGGCGAACAGACAGATAAGCAACTTACTACCAATGCGTGAATAATATATAAACAAGCTACTGGTTACATAGCTATAACCAGGGAACTGACCCCAATCATATCTGGTCAACTATAAAAGTGCCCTCCCAAGCCTCACATGGTTTTTACCCTTCCTATGACCTTTATTAGTTATCTTGTTACTGCTAATCTTTGGCCCTTGTTTGTTTAACCACCTTGTAAAGTTCGTGTCTTCTAGATTGCAAGAATCTCATGTGAAACAATGCTGGCACAAGGCTTCAACCGATCTCATCCTCTGACCTGGAAAATGAAGACATCACGCCTTTGAGCCCCTTAGATCAGGAATCCAGAGATTTTTCCTCCGCCAATGCTAAGCAGGGTCTATACCCGTAAAACCAGCAAGAAGCAGCTACGGAATATAGACCTCCACCCTTTTACAACCCCTTATGATTAAGGATGAGTATATAATCTCTGAAGAGAGAATGAGGTAGGAGATCAGCAAGACTGCTGACGTAAACAAGATGTAACAAAGAAACCAGCCAAAACCAACTAGGACCAGGAATTATAATGCATTTGCTTAAGACACTCCCACCAGCACGATGACAGTTTTAAAATGCCATGGCAACAATATGGAAATTACCTTACATGGTTCCTAGAACTCTCTGCTCCTTTCTCAGAAAGTTTTTGAATAACCTACCCTTCAAATGGCTTATAACTAAGAGTGGATATATATATATATAGGTAGCTAGCAATGGACCACTCTGCCTCTGAGATAGTCCTGGTATGTCTATGGGTCAACCATTTTGCTGCACACTGTTGCTGTAACAAACTTGCTTTCTCACTGTCAACTTGAGAGGTGAAGCTAGCTGGATTTCTAGGTCATTCAGCGAGACCATGAACCCATCAGAAGAAACCAACTCCGGACACAAACTCACTCTTGAATTCTTTTCTGAGCAAAGCCAAGCATCTGCCCAAGCTGAGCCCCAATTCTGGGGTTCACCTGCATCAAAATTACACAGTATTTGCCTTTCTGTGTCAGGTGTATTTCACTTAGCACAATAGTCTCAAGGTTCATTCATGTTGCCACGTGTCTTCTTTTCTAAGGCTAATTTCAAATGTCTCGCTATGAAAATGATAGGCAAGAAAGGTGATTCGTATGTTAATTGACTTGTTTTAATCATGCCATATTGTAAATACATGCCAAAATATCACATTGTCCTCCATAAATGTACACAGTCATGCTTCATCAATCAAAAATAAAAATAATTTTTTTAAAAAAATGAAGCTTCTTTAGGCATGATATTAAGTTTTGATAGTTTCTTTACGAAATAAACATAGAAATGTAACCTCATTCTTACAATAATAAATTTCCTGCATTTTAATAATAGGAAAGATTAGAGTATATTTAGAACACCTTCTGTAAAACCTTGAATTAGAAAAAAAAATTCCTAAGTTTTTAGACAATGAACTTTGTTATTCTTTCTACCTATAAACCCTACTTTTGGAGTATGTTGACTCTGGGTACCATTGCAAAGCAAGTTATGCTCAGTATCCCCCTACCTCCAGTTTTAGCACATCTCTGTCCTTATCATGGTGCCTCTTTCCCCTGGATTCCCTAAGATCTTTACAAGCTTCCCTTTAAACTAAGATTCCTTCCTTTGAAGCTATACCTAATCTCCTCCAGGAGCCCTACCATATTCTAGATATTTGTTTTATTATTCACCTTTTTTCAAAGTGCCTAGGTTGTCCCAACACTTGAAATTGATGTAATAAACTGCTAATAGCAAACAGTAGACTAATACCTCTATAGACATTTGAATTTAAATTTTAAAAAGCCTCTGCATATACAGTTCAGTTGAAAGACATATAGCTCTAATGGTGGTATTTCTGGAATCGTGGCTGACTTCTTGGAAAGATATTACTGACTAATAATCTTAGGAGCCATGCAGCTGATCGTCTTAGCAACTATTGCACTAGGTCCTTCCTTGAAGTTGTGTTCTTTTAACTCAATCTAAACTTTGATAGAAATCCTGAAAAAAATTGTCTTTAAAGGATATTGGTGGGATTCCCCCCAAACCTGGTTTTGAGATCATAAATCTAAGAGCTCAATGGCAACTTCAAAGTCACCTACTCCAGCCCTTTAAATTCATAGCTGTGGAACTTGAGACCCAGATACTTTAAATGACTTACACATGGCCTAGATACTTAGTTAGTTAGTTACTTAGTTATTTAGTTAGTTAGTTAGTTATTTTTCTACAATGGATTCTAGCCATGCAGTGAGCGATCTCAGCTTACTCCAACTTGACTGGAGTGCGGTGAGGCAATCTCGGCTCACTCCAACTTCCGCTTCCCGGGTTCAAGCGATTCTCCTGTCTCAGCCTCCAGAGTCACTGGGATTACAGGCACCCACCATCATGCCCGGTTAATTTTTGTATCTTTAGTAGAGATGGAGTTTCACCATGTTGGCCAGGTTGGTCTCGAACTCCTGACCTCAGGTGATCTGCCTGCCTCGGCCTCTCAAAGTGCTGGGATTACAGGTGTGAGCCACAGCGCCTGGCCAAAATTTCTTAATAGGATGCTTCTTAAACTCCTAGTCTCTCTTCCATGCATTTCCTATATATATAAAGAATATAAAACATGTAGTTTAAATACAGAGTTTGAGCAATACCATCTTAGTTGCTAATGGAGTTGCAAATGCTTTTATCTCTGAAAAATTGTTTGCTGACTAACGAGTCATCTATGGGTTACAGCTTCAGCACTGGCCTGGGCTGGATTGTCATGGGCATGGAGACATGCCATCATTCAGCGTTGTTTTAGGCTATACGATGAAGAAAATATTTCAATAAAAATTTGAATTTTAAGCAGAGTCAACGTCCTGAGCTCTCTCAGCCACCAGGAAATACAGGGAATAAGAAACCGAAGTTATTCCTAGAGAGTGAAGAGGACATTGAAGATTAGGTCGGAACTGGTGCCAAGAGCCTACGAATTCCCTTGACACAAAGAATGGCAGTGAAAACCTCATAAAAGTGAGTAAACAGAGCTCAGGACTATTTATTTTTCCTGATGTGCAAAAAATAGAGTATTTCTAATATGTGAATACAATTCTGAGTTATTTAGGCTATGCCTTGTTAACTTAGAGCATGCCACACAATGAATAATGAGATCATAGTCACAAGTATATTCTTCTGTGGACAAGTTTTGTGTCATTCTGTTTGTGGCTCTTATAGAGCTAAAATATCTTTCTACTACTGGAAAAACAACTTGAGACTGTGCTCCCTGTTGGAATAAACAAGATAATCTACATGTTGACATGAGATGCAATTTTTTTCCTGAGTAAATTATTTAATTTCTAATCAAACTCATATGTATATGATGATTTAATTTCACTTAAATTTAGTCACTTAACCTATTGTATAATGTAAATTATGTGCAATAATTAAAAGAAACAAATGAAACCATAGTTTTTAAAACTGTAATAGGACTAAACAAATATGTTGGTATTTAATAATATTATATTTCTTCTTACTCTAGGGTCACCATAAAACGCTTACTCAACTCATCAACAATGCAGTCAAGATTGATTGACATTGCGATTGAATTGAGCAAGTGTTTTAGTTCTCCTTTTAAATGGCCTAAATCAGTGGCTTAAGAAGGAAGAAGAGAAAGCAGAAGAGAATCAAAATGAGAAAAAGGAGTGCAAAGGGGGAAAGAGAGATGGATCACAAATACATTTGTTTATCTTTTCTTCTATTAATTTCAATGTTAATTTAAGCTTACCCATAGTTTAACCTAAAGTCTATTTAATATGAAGTCCACTTCTGTTACAGTGTTAGGCAGAAAATTAGTGAAGTTTAGAGAACCATCTCCCCATCAACATCTAGTGAAGTCTCCTGCCTTAATTTTTAGTGAGCTATGCAGGCGCCTTACATTTTCTATATACGTTTTAGTATGGTTATCAAATTTCACAAAAAATTACCAAAATATCTAAAAATAAATTTTGTAAACATTGACATCATTATAAAATTAATTGGACCATCCAAGATCATTGCATGCCTCTCCATTTATTCAGACCATCTTCTATGTTCTTTATTATAGTTTAAAGATTTCCTCGGGCACTGTTAAGGCCTTCCTGCGGTTTACTTTATACAAATATTTAGGCCTTAATATTTTAATATGGAAATATATTATTGTCACCTTTAAATTGCTTTCCAAACTGCTGTGCACTGTCAGTATAATTATTAATCCAAACTTGGGACATTCTGAGAATAATTATTATAAGGCCTTACTTACTATATAAAGCTGAGCCCAAAATCTGCATGAGTACAACTCATGGGACATAAACTCACCAGATCTTATAGGCTTCACTGAGACAATTAGTTTGCATTGGATTGGGTGTTGCCACAAATCCCTGGTTTGGGTGTATATATTGTTGTCAAATGAAGAGCAGATAGTTCCTGTTAAAATTAGCAGAATACAAGCTAGCATGCATCTGGACAACTAATGTAAAGATGGCTAAATATAGGTTTAGATTGGAGAAAACATATACATATAAATGTATTAGAAAATATACAAATAAATACAACCAAAATTTAAATCTAGTCAGAGAATTCAAAGGCAGGTGCTTACATGAACTATATTTGAAACTTTAATACTTTTTGAAGTAAACTGACAAAAATTGTTATTTGTAATCAGGAGTAAAGGTAGAAGGATACTTAACAAAAATCAGGGCTACTGAATCTCCAAGTCAGTAAATCCCAAATGAGTGAGCCACAAATTTCAGTATATTATAAAATGCCTGATATTACAAGATTAGCAAAATTGGTGATTACTGAATTTCTTAAAATAAAACAATAAACTTTAAAAGAAATAGTAGACATGTGCTTCGTAAGGCAAAAAAAGTAATTACAAAGATGTTAAGCTTGAAATCTCCAGAATTCTAAAATTCTTTCAATCTCTTTGCCTGCACTATTTTCTCATGCCTCATTTCTCGTTCATTTAGTTTTCTAATTAACTCCCGCTTCCTTATCACATATTGGTTCAAATTTAACTCCAACTGGGAATCCTTATTAGAAACTATTACTTGACAGCCAAGTCTCAATTAATATTTTCTCAATGAATATATAAATAAATGCCCAGAAAGAGAAAGCTGAGGAACTGACTCCTATCTCTCCTTTCCCCACTTTCTTTCTATATCTCCCTTATCAATCTGTGAATCAAATTATCTATTGTTATGATAGATCTCATCCAGGTGATACCAAGGGTATCATACAAAACTGACTACATTGATACCATTTCAAATCTCATTGTGAAACCTGGAAAACTGTGGATGCAATATACCATTCATGTATTAAAGGCATATTAGAGGTCAGAAGAAAGTAATCCATATATCAGGATGAGAAAAATGCATAGGAAGCAGAAGATAAGCATGGTAAACTGATAATCATACTTCAGCTGACGTTTTGCTGATCTAAATTAAAAGGAGCTTTGGTTTTAACATTTATTAAGGGAAAGAAGACAAATCTTTAGTCTTATTCAAGTTGAGAAGTGGGATGCATTGCTCCCATAAGGCCTGGATTCTCAACTGGAATAACCTCAAGAAAGGGGTAGCCTGGAAAGAAAGAAAGAAACCTTTTAAAAAGTCTGCTACTCAGGAAAGAGAAACTTTTTATATGAAATGTTGGAGAGAAGAGTCTACCCTGAGAATTCTAAATCATCTGGCCCTAATTAAGGTTCGGGGTTTACACTTATAACAAAAGTACAGCCCAGCAACCACCAAAACCAACAATAAAACACAACAAAACCAACAAAAATCATAAACCATTTGAAATAGAAGGAATTTCATTAAGATGATAAGGAGTATAATACCAAATAGCAAACAACACTTTTTTTATTTTTTATTTTTTTGATACAGAGTCTCCCTCTGTCACTCAGGCTGGAGTGCAGTGAGGCGATTTCGTCTCACTGCAACCTCGGCCTTATGGGCTCAAGTGATTCTCCTGCCTCAGCCCCCTGAGTAGCTGAGACTACAGGCACTTGCCACCATGCCCGGCTAATTTTTGTATTTTTAGTCAAGACAGGGTTTCACTATGTTGGACAGGCTGGTCTAAAACTCCTCACCTCATGATCTGCCTACCTTGGTCTCCCAAGGTGGTGGGATTACTGGCGTGAGTCACTGCTCCCGGCCAGCAAACATTACTTTTAGGGGTCAAAAATTTGAACTGAAATTTCTAGAGAATGTTAAGGATGCTCACTATTATTACTTCCATCTGATATTGTACTGGTGGTTTTAGCAGTTTAGTATGAAAAGAAAATGCAAAGAATTCTAAGTTTTAAATAAATAGAGATACATTTACTCATATAGGTAACTCATTATTGAAAAAAATTGTTCAAATTAAGCCATAAATTATATTTAATTACAATCAAAAATCTGATAGTCTGTTTTCTGGACGTTAACAAATGAATCCTAATTTTTTATGGGTAATTCATAGGACCAACAATCACCAAAGCAATTTTGAATAAATGAAACAAAATATTAATACTGTACAACCAGATATCAAAACGTACATATACTTGTTGTGAATGTAGTGTAGATTTGATAAAAACAAAGATATGCTGTACATTAGACAAAATAGAAACCTTAAGAAAAGAATAATATTAATAAATAAACTTGATATATGATAGGAGTGACATTGCATTAATCGGGAAAGAAGAAACTACTAGATGGATTTTAATGTCTAAACTTTTAAAATTGAATTGTTATTTCCTAAAATATGTAAAAATTAATTCCAAGCAGATTAAAGCATAATTTGGTCTTATTTAGTAAATATGAATAATATATGTTATATTTTGCTATTATACATTTTATATTCTATAGAACATTTTACATAATTTTATATGGCTTGATGTACAAAAATATTTACGTGTTTTAATAATCAAAAAAAGAAAAAATATCTCAAATATCCATGAACAGAAAACTGGGCAAATAAAAATGTTATCTTTTTCAATTAAAAGAAAAATCTGAGTTACATGTAACAATGTCGTCAATGTAGAAATAATAAAAAAGTAAAACAAATTGGGGGAGAAAAATAATAGAGTAAAATGCACTTTATGTAAAGTTTCAAAAGAGATGACACATGCAGTATAGTTGGAGAAGGAGTTAATATACATGAATGTATGCATTAGAAATGTAAACAGTAACATCAGAATAAAACAGTCATTATTGCTGTTCGCCTACATTTCTCATTCTTACATCATGTAAGAACATGTAAGTCTGTGCTATCTCATGTTTTTGGGTAAACGGGAACATTAGGATATTGCTGAAAATAACATCTTTTTTTGTATATAACTGTATGTAACAGTCTTTCATGCACACTGTTGAAGTTTAAATGGTGGTTGCCTTGTTGTTCTGGGTCTCTAAATGCCTCGGTAGGCATGGCCCTTTACACAAGTGAAACAAAACTGCTGTTGTTTTACATGAGTGTGGTATGAAGAATAGTTTACTATCTAGCCTGTTCTGACTGATACACAGGTATGGTTAACTCTGAAGTGACTATAGATAATTAGACAGTGGGATTCAACTACAATTTCAACGTTTTATTACTTCAATGAATTATGCTTAAGTTTCCCTTATTTTTCCCAAGTATATTTGGCTTGATTAAAATATTTATAGTAAAGTAGCAAAATGAAATATTCAATAGTTCTACCTTTTAAAAAAGTTAATACGAGATGGGTTGTGTTGTGTTTTGGTAATGAAATAATGTATATGGTTTTGGAATTAACATTTCTGACATACTTTAGAACTTTATTTTACTTTTTCCTGTTTCCTGTTTTCTTTGCTCTCTCATTCAGTGCCTTGCCTCCACCACCACACTACCTCCTGGACACAAGAGATTTCAGAGTAAGCTTTGTTGCACACCGTGAGACAGCACATTGTTCTACAGCTTTTTGTCCAGGAATACATGTAGGTAGATGACAAAATTGGAGCCCACACAATTTTAAAAATAGCAATAAAAATGCTTCCAAAGTAAATGATGATGATGATGATGATTCATAAACCATACATAACTAAAAGAAATTGCAAATGATAAATTTTGTGTACCTCAAAGGACCCTCGAGAGGTATTAGTCCTATTCCAGCATAATGTTACCTAACCATTTTCTTTGTGGGGGTGGAAATATGACCAGTTTAAATTTTGTTAAGAAATAACAAAAGCAGGGAAAGTTTGTGAATAACATAACTATATGTAAGAAGATGGATAGATTTTAAAAGTCAAAATTGTTTTTAGTTATGAAACACATTCTTTCAGTCAATAGAACACAGCTGGAACAACATTAATTACGTGCTTTCTACCTATGATATTTCAATGCACTTTTACAATATTTCATTTTGTGGTACCTGAACTAAATAAGTAATAGAATGTTAACTCCCTATGGTAAAATAAGAAAGAAATCCACATAATAACCCTCTTCAAGGAGAAAGAAGTGAAAGCAGTTACATAATCCATTAATAAATCATATTTATTAGTCTCTCAGGAGGGAATTTTATTTAAAAATCAATGCTTTCTTCCCAGTAGACATAATCATCTAGAAAGTAGGTATATTTTTCATGAAAGTATTTGCCATAGGAAGTTTTACCATAATGTACTACGATTAAGTACTACTACTGATTAGTCTGTGCTTTAACACTATCACTTACTTGCTATAAAATCTTAAGCAACTATCTTTTTACACACACATAGAAAAGACAATAATTCATTGAGGTATGATAGTGACTAAATAGGTCATACTAATTACTTATCATAGAAACTGGTACATAACAAGTGTTTAACAAATGACATCAAATTCATCATCATCATCATAACTGACCTTGTAACTTAGATGTTACTATCACTAGTTTACATTCAGGGAAATTGAGCCTCTGAGAAGTTAATTAACTGGTCCAATTTTGTACAGATAAAATACCAGATTTGCCAAAATGGTTTATATCCTTGTAGAGCCAGATTATTAGTTTGTAGTTTGAATATGCATCTATAATTATTGATAGTACTTTTTGAGGAAAAAATGCAAGCTAAAATATATGCAAGTGAGTGCAGTAAGTACTATTTTCTGAGAAACATCTGTGGTCATATTATCCCAAACATTGGTTGGAAATACGTTTTATTTTCATTTGTATAAACAAGTCAAGATGGAATTATTAATTCTCAATTTTCTCAAGTCTCAACTATCAGTTTCCTTACATGAAAACTATAATTTAATTAACCAGATACCAGGAAAAAGAAACAGAGAAGACCTTCAATGCAATGATAGTTATCTACCATAAATTAAACCTCATTCAAGAACCTGAATGCACCAATGCACCTTTTGTGCTATATGTGTTGGTCCATTTACTTTTTAAATCCAATAACAATATAACAATATACTAAGTGAAGGGAAGTCTACAAACCCCAAAGCATACAGGAACTCTGTTCTTACCTTGGAAGTACTCATCTTCTGAATTAGGGGTTGATGCTGAACCAGAAATCACAATAGACTCAGTAGCCCTGTGATAGAGGTAAACAATGTGTTCAAATTCCTTTATGAGGAGAATGTTTAAAGAATTGGTATAGGTGTCTTTGGACAAAAATAATATTACATATAAAGACATGAGATGAGAAATCAAATGATGTTTTCAGAGGAGGGCAAAAACAAATGGTTGAGAGTGAGCTGGATACTAGGTATGTGGAATGATGGTGAAAGTTAAGTTAAAATATGTTCATAGAGCCCACATTAGGTAGGCCTCATATTTAAGGCCATGGAGTAAAAAAGTTTAAGATTGAAAGTAACATACTTAGATTTACACGTGTAAAGTCTCTATGGCAACAGCCTGTAGGATAGTGAACCTGAATACCTCTTTCCAGTTATGCATGCAGCCTTTTATTCTTCCACACATATGTGTATTCAAAACATGCTTTGTTCACCCACTACATGTAAGGCAATGTGACACATTATGGAAGTACAGTGAACAAAATAAGCATTCATTTTCTCTCCTCCTCTTCCTCTCCTTTCTCTCCACACTTCCCTCCCTTTCACAGGGTTTATTGAAAAATATCACAGACTGGTGGTAAACAAAAACAGAGAATAAAATAACCTGGTATAAAAATATAGGAAATAACGTACACAATTCCAAGAATTTAAAATAAATCTCAAATAAATTATTTAATAAATAAATGATTGGAGAAGCATGAATAGATTGGAGAAGTAGTTAGGAGGTAGAATTTACAGGACGTGGAAATGATTGAAAATAAGGGGTGGAGGAAAGAAAACCTTTTATTTTTATTTTTATTTTTTTTGAGACAGAGTCTCACTCTGTTGCCCAGGCTAGAGTGCAGTAGCACAATCTCAGCTCATGGCAAGCTCTGCCTCCCGAGGAGATAAAACTTTAAAATAATCCCAGGGTTTCAACTCTGACATTTTGATGAAGCCAAGTTATTGGCCTGTTTTATTCCTTTACTGAATAGACTATATCAAATTATTTGGGATAATGGAAGGAAACCATTCTGAGTTATTAATTTCGGTTAGTCTTCCACACATTTGACAGGGTTGGAATCAACTCATACTGTT
The DNA here is from genome assembly GCF_000951035.1 of Colobus angolensis palliatus. Lineage (NCBI taxonomy): Eukaryota > Metazoa > Chordata > Mammalia > Primates > Cercopithecidae > Colobus > Colobus angolensis. The sequence goes on from NW_012116555.1 coordinate 2,820,470, forward strand.
AACAATGCTTACACAGATATATGTGGAGAGTAAATAGAGGCATTTGAGGTCTTTGTAGTATCTCTCACTGGCTCACACTCCTCTTTGGTACAGTAGATCCAGCACACAGCATGCAAGTCTGAGATTACTGCTAGCCCTGGCCCAAGGTGACAAAACCAGACAATTATATAAGGGTCAATTATATTCATGGTGAGAAGGGTGGAGAATGTGAGTATTTGAAAGCATCAGCTAGGTGAAGGAAGTAACTTCAGTAGAGGCCCAGAAGATGGTTTGTGTACACAGTCATCTATGCAAGTGCAGGCTTATGTGGAAGGCATTTCTTCTTACGTGGACATAGCCTGGAAACCTACATGCTCATATGTGCTAATAAGTATTTAAGATACAAATGGCACATTCCTAAATGCGATGCCTTTCTGCAGAGTACATATCCAGCACTCTTAGGAGGTAGCCCCAGAACCAGATACAACTGTCCACTTCCCAATTTCCCTTCTCAAAATTTACAGTGTAATTTTTTTTTCTTCACAAAAGTCTTTTTTACTCAGCCTGTAAAAGCCTTTAACAACTCCAAATTTGAACAAAATTCTTTTTCTTTTTCTTTTTTTTTTTTTAATAACTGTGCCTTTCATACTAACCACTTAAATCAAGCCAAAGATCACAGATGTGCTGTGATCTTTATATTCACTTTTCCTCTCTCCTCCACACTACATTGAATAAAGTGCATACAGTTCACCACATTGATATCTGTGCTGAGGCAGGAGAAAGAGGGGAGTGAAAAGGTGTTGAGGATCCTGTTACAGGGCATTGATTCCACTTTGAGTGGTGCGTATTAGTTTATTCTCACACTGCTATAAAGAATATCCTGAGACCGGGTAATTTAAAAAGAAAAGAAGTTTAATTGACTCACAGTTCTGCATGGGTGAGGAGGCCTCAGGAAGCTTACAATCATGGCGAAAGGCAAAGGGGAAGCAAGACACATCTTACATGGTGGCAGGAGGAGGAGGGAACCCGCCACATGCTTTTTAACCATCAGATCTCATGAGAACTCACTCACTATCATGAGAATAGCATGGGAGAAATGACCACTATGACCCAATCACCTCTCAACAGGTCCCTCCCAGACAGGTGGAGATTACAATTTGATATGAGATTTGGGTGGGGACACAGAGCCAAAGCATATCATACTTCCCCTTGCCTCTCCAAAATCTCATGCCCTTTTCACATTTCAACACCAATCATGCTTTCCCAACAGTCCCCCAAGGTCTCAACTCATTTCAACTTTAACCCAAAAGTCCAACTCCAAAATCTCATCTGAGGTAAGGCAAGTTTCTTCTGCCTATGAACCTGTAAAATAAAAAAATGGAAGAAATTGGACAAAACAAAGAGGCTGCATGCAGGTCTCACCCAAGTCCAAAACCCTGCAGGGCAGTCATTAAATCATAAAGATCCAAAATCTCCTTTGACTCCCTGTCTCACATCCAGGAATATTGATGCAAGGGGTGGGCTTCCACACCCTTAGGAAGCTCCACCCTTGTGACTCTGCTGGGTACTGCCCCTACAGCTGCTTTCATGGGTTGGCATTGAGTGCCTGCAACTTTTCCAGGCACATGGTGCAAGTTTTTGGCGGATCTACCTTTCTGGGGTCTGAAGGATGGAGGCCCTCTCCTCAGAGCTCCAATAGGCACTGCCCATGTGGGATTCTGTGTAGGGGCTCCAACCCCACATTTCCTTAAGCACAGCACTAGTAGAAGTTCTCTGTGAGAGCTCCACCCCTGCAGCAAACTTCTGCCTGGACATTCAGGCATTTCTATATGTCATCTGAAATCTAGGTGCAGGCTCCCATACTCTTGCCTTCTGTGAAACCACTGGCCCAACACCACATGGAAGTCACCAAGGCTTTGGGCTTGCACCATCTGAAGCCATTGTTCAAGCCATATCCTGGCCACTTTTAGCCATGCCTGGAGCTGGAGCAGCTGGGACACAAGGCACCAGTTCCCAAGGCTGCACAGAGCATCAGGGTCCTGGGCCTATGCCAAAATACAATTTTTCCCTCCTAGGCCTCCCTGTCTCTGATGAGAGGGGCTGCTATAAAGATCGCTGAGATGCTCCTGAGGCATGTTCCCCATTGTCTGGCTATCAACATTCAGCTTCTCTTTATTTATGCAAATTTCTGCAGCCAGTGGCTTGAATTTCTCCCCAGAAAATGAGTTTTTCTTTTCTATGACATGATCAGGCTGCAAATTTTCCAACCTTTTATGCCCTGCTTCCCTTTTAAACTGAAGTTTCAACTCCAGACTATCTATTTGTGAATACATATGACTGTACACTGTTAGGAACAGCCAAGTCGCTTCTTGAACACTTGCTGCTTAGGAATTTCTTCTGCCAGATACTATAAATCATCTCTCTCAAGTTCAAAATTCCACAGATCTCTAGGGCAGGGGCAAAATTCTGCCAGTCTCTTTGCTAAAGCATAGCAAGGGTGATCTTTACTCCAGTTCCCAATAAGTTTCTCATCTCCATCTGAGAATACCTCATCCTGGACTTCATTGTCCATATCACTATCAGCATTTTAGTCAAAACCATTCAGCAAGTCTCCAGTAGGTTCCAAACTTTCCCATGTCTTCTTGTCTTCTGAGCTCTCCAAATTGTTCTAACCTCTGCGCAATAGCCAGTTCCAAAGTCACTTCCATATTTTCAGGTATCTTTATAGCAGTACTCCATTTCCCTGTTACCAATTTTCTGTATTAGTCTGTTCTCACACTGCTGTAAAAAATGTCTTGAGACTGGGCAATTTACAAAGAAAAGAGACTTGTTTGACTCAATTCTGCATGGCTGGGGAGGCCTCAGGAAACTTACAATCATGCAGAAGGCAAAGGGGAAGCAAGGCATATCTTACATGCTGGTAGGAGGAAGAGGAACTGCCACACACTTTTAAACCATCAGATCTCATGAGAACTCACTATCAAGAGAAGAACCTGGGGAAAACCAACCCTATGATCCAATCACCTCTCCCACCAGGTCCCTCTCCCAGCACTTGGGGATTATAACTTGACATGAGATTTGGGTAGGGACACAGAGCCAAACCATATCATGGTATATGCTGATCTGAAACCTATTGCCTATTTATCAAAATCTTCTTGCTTCCCCTATACCTCTTTTTTTCTATCACTCCTTGTCTTCTACAAAGCCCTAAGTAGCGGACTGTCATCAGGAAGCCAAGTGAGACCACTATAACTCACATGCATTGGTACCTCATATATTGGAGGATTTGTTAACTCAACGCTCCTCTCAGTGAAGAACAAACAGCCAGCTGTCTCTCAATTCGTTAGCATGTTGACATTCAAAAAGACAAGTTGTTACAGCAGCAGCAGGAAAGCACTTCAGAGTTCAGCTATCATTTCTGAGAAAAAGATTATGACAGAAGTGTCCAAGAAAAAGATAAGACGGTACCCAGTTTTTCAACTTGCAAAATAAAGGAAAGTTTATTGAGAAACCAGTTGATTTTTTAGCCTAAGTGAGGGGTAGAAATGAACAATGATTATAGAGACAAATATAAATAGAAAATGTAAACTTTATAAATGCATGAATTAATCCTCTCTGACAATTAATACCCTAAAGGTAACTGGTAAATGAATTTGAGAACTAATTGCCTAAATAGAATTTTAGAAGTAATTAATTTATGCTTTCTACAGAAATGTTCTCTTTTTTAAAAAATTTCAGCTTTGGTTTTAGATACAGAAAGTACATGTGCAGATTTGTTACATGGGAATATTGCATGATGCTGAGGTTTGGAGTACAGATACCATCACCCAGTTAGTAAGCACAATACCTGATAGGTAATTTTTAAAGGCAGCTACCACCTCCACTTTCTAGTAGTCCACAGTATCTATTTTTCCTGTATTTTTATCCAGGTCCACTATGTTTAACTCCCATTTATAAGTAATAACATGTGGTATTTTGTTTTCTGTTCCTCCATTAATTTGCTTAGGATTGTGACCACCAGTTCCACTGATGTTGCATCAAATTTCATTCTTTTTTATGGCCGCACGGTATTCCATTGTGTATATGTATGTATATGTACCCCATTTTATTTATCCAATCTACCAGTGACAGGCACCTGGGTTGATTCCATGTCTTTGCTACTATAAATAGCATAGTGATTAACATATGAATGTATGTGTCTTTTTGGTAGAATGATTCATTTTTGGGAGGGTATGTTCTAAGTATTGTGATTGCAGTGTCAAGTGGTAGCTCTATTTTCTGTTCTTTGAGAAATTGCCAGGTTGCTTTCTGCAATGACTGGACTAATTTACATTCCCACCAACAATGTATAAGCATTCCCGTTTCTTGGCAGCCTCATCAGCATCTATTGTTTTTGACTTTTTTCTTTATGCAGGTTCAGTGTATCACATTTATACTTTTATAACCTGATTAATATGTGGCCAAAGATAATCAAATTCCATAAAGCAAGGTGACCCAAATATCAATAAAGTCAGAACACTAGACAGAGTCTATAGGAAGTATTAGTTCTATAGGGTATTCCTTACTCTATTCCAGTGCTGACTATCATTTCAGGTAAGATTGCTTTTTTCTGGGTCACAGTAAGGAAGATAATTAACAAAAGTTAGTGTAGCTTTTCAAATACGTGAAAAGAATACATCAATTCACAAAACAGTTTCCTTAACCCTGGAAGTAGATAGGCAGCAGATAAATAAAACAATTATTGCACTGCTGATAGGTAAATGCTTCCTTGATTATCATCTGCTTAGTACCACTCTTTAGTGTGAACCTGATCTCCAAATCAGGCTTGGATTTTTTGTTTGTTTGTTTCTCTTTAAAGTAAATATAGTAATTCTTATCTTAAAAGATTCCTGGATAACTTTAATTCAAATAATTTATATGAGGAACTCCTATAAGTTAATATGGACATCTGTTCATTTAATACTCATAGAGGGGGTCTCCTTTATTAAAAGCATGGTACTAATCCTTATAGGTATGTAAAGGTATATAATTCATTTGAATTACTCAGTAAGCATTTATTTTACATAGACTATTAAATGTTTCCAGAATCAAAGAGTATATAAACAAAAAGAAAAATAGAAACTTATCAAAGTTAACTATAGGCCGGGCATGGTGGCTCACGCCTGTAATCCCAACACTTTGGGATGCTGAGGCCGGCGGATCACGAGGTCAGGAGATAGAGACCATCCTGGCAAACATGGTGAAACCCTGTCTCTACTAAAAATACAAAAAAGTTAGCCGGGCATGGTGGCGGGCACCTGTAGTCCCAGCTACTCAGGAGGCTGAGGCAGGAGAATGGCGTGAACCCGGGAGGTGGTGGAGCTTGCAGTGAGCAGAAAACGCGCCACTGCACTCCAGCCTGGGCGACAGAGCGAGACTTCGTCTTACAAAAAAAAGAAAAGAAAAAAAGAAAGTTAACTATATAAAATAAAAATTAGACATTAAATAATGAATATGTTTAAATAAGGAATATGTTATTTAAAATAATTTCAGTGGAGTGATTACAGCAGAAGAGGGAAACCAAGAAGGTTTAAATCAACAAAAATACACTAAATTCTAACCACAGTGAGTACAAAGAATGATGAGAATGATGACAGTAACATCGATTGTAGAAAAAGATATTAGCAAGCTTAATTTTGTACCAGATATAAACCATGTAATGGAAAAAAATACAATCAATGTGAAATAAATGCCCAAAGAGTATAAGGAAAATCATTTCACAAATATTAAAAAGAAGCAGGTCAGTTATGATGATGGAAGTTTTAATATAAGAGGTAAGGTTAGGATCAAGCTTTGAATAATGCTTGTAATTTAATAGAAATGAGGCATTTCAGTTAGAGAATTTGTGTTCAGCAAAAGTCTGTTTAATTTGAATGAATAGCTTCTTCTAAAAGTAACATGAACCTTGGAGATGACACCTGAGTCTAAGGTATAGGGTTAGTTTCACATGCTCAGAAATCTGATTTTGCCAACATTACCAGAGTGAGTCAATTGCTGAAGATGAGGCTCACATTAATCAAGTTTGCAAAACCTGAAGTATAAATGAGAATATCAATTTATTAATTTACAACACAAGTAGAAGTTCTTGACAAGCCAACTTAAGAAGTTTGCTTGGTGAGCAGCAGGAAACCAGAGCGAGAATATCAGAGGATTTTGTTTAACATATTTTGTTAAATATTTGATATAGGGTTATGTTAATCACTTACCACTATCTCTAGAATAAATAAATTTCTGACAAAGTTAACTGAGTCATTGAGTTTGCAGGCCAATAATATGGAGGGGCTCCTTGTGCAGTGATACAGACGTGTTATACATTAACATTTGTCTTATACTGTTTATGCCTCCACAAGTTTGCTGAACTGACTACTGAAATCCATACTTTATTGGAGAGAAAATGTATTTAATTTATTCCAAATTTTATATTGCTAAGGAATCCAATTAGGACTAAAGGTCATTACAGCATTTAATTCACTGCTATATTTTAAGTAGCTTTTATTAAAAAGTAATATATGGCCATAATAAAAATTTCAGGAAAATATTTAAGTGTTCAAAATAAAGTAATGAAAATCTCCTTTCTCTACCCACTACGGTTTTAATTCCTCATCTCAGCTGAGGTTATTGTTAGCAGTCTGTGATGTATTTTTCCAGCCCTCCTTTGCATGCATATGCAAATATAAAAACATGTGCATATGCTATTTTTAATGTAATCAAACTATATATAATAATCTCCAACTTGCTGCTTTTGCTTAAAAATATAATTATGCATATATACTTACGACAAATCTTACAGTTATAACTTTCTCTTTATTAATGGCTCCATGATATTGCACCGTATGCATAAATTAGTTTAATTAATTATATTAATTTTAATATATTACTTTAATTTATGCATTTGATGCAATATCCTTTGTATTACAATAAAAATCCTTGTACATTTAATGAGTATTTGTTGGGTAAATCATATTGTACACTAAATTCAAATGAATATATATTTTTTTGAAATTTTGCAAACTTTCTCTACAAACATTGATGTGAAACATGTGTATGCTTCCAGCAAAGGGAGATGACAGTACAGATTATTCCCAAATTTTAAATAATACAGGACGTTATAAATCTTTTCAATATTTACAAGTGTAGTGGGTTAAAAAAAAGCAGCTAAATTTTGTTTTAATTGGCATATTTTAATTAGTGAGGTAAGCCTTTATACATGTTAGTCATTTATATATTTTATGTGTGTAACAGAGAGCAAACTGGTTTTCTAGATTATTTGCCCATTTAATGCAATTATTGTTTTGTTAATAAATTATTAATATCTATTCAAACATAAGGAAATTATATATTTGCCATATGTATTGCAAACATAATTTGGAGCCTAATGTTTTAAAAATTTTTGGTGACAGTGAATTATTTAGAATAGTTGTACTATTTAGCATTTATTTTGTTAATAAACATGAGTCCACCGTTTTTTTCCCTTAAAACATGGCTGGTTATCCAAATCCAATTTATTGAGTAATCTATTTTCCCATCATGGATTTTTGAAAACCTATACTTATCATGTACTACAAAGCCCATATAAATGACTCTATTTTTGCATTCTTTTCTGTTCTATTGATTTGTCAATCTCTATACATTATCACATGATTTTCATTAGTACAGCTGAGTATTAATTGGGAGTAATTCTCTACCATTAAAAAAATTGTATTTATTTTTTCATTTATTTTTATGCATTATTTATACACATAAAGTTTTCTTTATTAAGATCTAAATCAAGAAGTAGAAGATGGAGGAGGAGAGGTAGAAGGATGGAAAACAGTGGTATTTTGATTTAAACATGTGATTTCCATTTGAATTTTCAATGAAATGATATGGCTTTTTCTACGTAAGGACAAGATATCACTCTAGTTTAAGTTTTCTTTTACATGTCAATACAATCCTAAATTATGTTCACACATATCCTGAAAATGTCTTGTTAGGTTTATTTCTAGGTGTTTTGTGTTTTGTTATTGTTTTAAAAGGCATCTTTACTGCATAGAAAAGCTATTGTTTTTTTAATGCCCACTTTGACCTGGTCATTTATATGGGTGTGTGTGTGTGTGTGTGTGTGTGTGTGTGTGTGTGTGTGTGTGTTTCAACTAAGGTAGTAAAGAGAGTAACCTGAAAAAGAAGGATATGGTAATCAGAGAAGAAAGTAATTATTCATATCGGTAATGACAAGCTTTAGAATCTGTCCACAGACTTGGGAGTCTCAAGAAGAGTGAAGAACAAGATTATTATAGGTAAGATACCTGAGAGGCTAGGTTGTTGAGAGAATCACTTACACACATACTGAAATCACGAAGAATCATGACAAGGGCAATTTTGGATAAAATAATGAGAACCAGGAAGTAAAATCTTTAAAAGATGAGGGAGAACAATCCAAGGTTATGTAAAAAAGTGTTCCTCAAAATGTAGTCCTCAGTGTTTATTCACTCATAGTAAGGTAAGTATAGAAATTGAGAGTAGCCATTTACACACTTTATGGCAATTTTACCATTTTTATGTCAACATAATGCAATAATAGAAAATTCTACTTACATGTTATACCCATTCTATTCATTGTAATCTATTTTTTCTTGTGTATATTTATTCAAAGCAAACTAGAGGCTGGAGATTGGTCCTTCACAGATAGTTTGAAAAGCACTGCTGCAGTTGACTGCAGTAAGAAGGAGTTATGGGCAGTCTAAGATGAGATGAGAAAGCTAGGGAATTATATGAAGAAAGAAAAGAGAATGATTCAAAAGTGGCAGTGAAGTAGGATAATCAACTCATTCTAGTTTGCCTCAGACTTTCTCAATTTTAGCATGGAAAATCCCAGGTCCCAGGAAATCCTTAGGTACCAGACAAGCCAGGATGACAGCAAAGAAGATATCAACATCCCACTTCAGGCCCAGAAATACTAGCGATGAGAGAAAATGCACAGCCACACCTCTTTCAATCTTCTAATGATGTTATGAAGGTCAGTGGTGAGGCAGTCCCATTTGGAGAATCAGGAACTCTTTAACTCCCTGTTTAATCCCAGAGCAAAATAATTTATTTACTGTGGCATAGAAAAAATAGAGTAATGGCTTTCTCCACAACACCTGGAGCACTCAGCTCCTGCCTCGGTGTTACTAAGAACAGGGTGGAAGTTGTGGAGGCACAGTTTTATCTGAAGTATGCACACCACATTTTCTCTATTTTAGACTGCACAGATCTAGTATGGTTGTTAGCAGTACAAAGTTCTATACTATTACTGACTAAAAAATAGTTGAATAGATTAAATGATTAATGTTGATAAATTATTTTAGACCAACTCTTTTAGAATTTTGAGCACAATCACAGCTACTCTTCATCTAAGGTTTGATGTCTCATTTTAGCAATTTTTGAATCTTTAGGTCAGCTTGATAGGGTTAACATCACCAAATTTGCCCGAAGAGATTTGTAAAAGAAAGCCATTTAAATAATTTATAACCAGGATTGGATTTATGCACCAACTGGTAAATGCATCTTCTTACCAGTTGGGAAACTGACCCAAGGAGGGGAATTAAAATCAGAAAAGTTTGCTTGATGAATTTGGGATTAGAACAGAAATAGTTGAGTAGCCTTAAGCAGTCATTCATCAAGCAGCGGAGCATTGGTGAGACACTGTCTGTTGTAAATGGATGTAGCTGTCTAGTGGAGGAATATTTCTGGTGAGTGGTGAAGATGCTTTCTCCTCTGAATGGTGCTAAAAAGACAATGACAAATTCTTACTTTCTAACTTTCATTTTTCAAGACTCTATTGAGACCATCAACTTTCAGTTTGCATTTGTTATTATGGCATCATCCTTTCCACATTTCAACCTGCAATTCCCAAGTGAACAGATTATATTTCATCGATTACATTTTAGGTTGGCTGCTCCATGACAACATTTTTCATTGATTACACTTTAGGTTGACTGCTTAAAGATGAATCTGAGTTGTCTTAAAAAGGCACAGTGGTATCATGTGCCTTTGAGAAGCTACTCCATAGATAGGATAGAACCTCATGGATTGTTAACTAACTCCACACATGCAGTATATGTTCAGTATTAGAAATTCCTGTCAAAGACAGTGGCACTGACTTTCTTGTGCCAAATTTGAGTGTCCTATCTTAATAACAATGTAATTACATTTCTATAAAGGTTAAACTTTCATCTAAAAAATTCCCACCCCACATCATCTTGTTAAATTGAAAACAAAGCTGTAATTTTCTATCTCTGATGACATTCAATGGGTGATATGTTTGGCAGGCTTCTCAAACTGTATTTTCTATGTGGATCATCTAGTTTGTTATGCAAATTAATAAAATCTGGTATAATACAGTTTCAGTGGGACTAGGGTGGGCTGTGAGATTCTGAATTTATAACAAACATGATTAACTAGTCTGGAAACCATATTTTGAGTTGCAAGTGTTTAGGAGCTTCGTAACTAACATGATCTTCTAGTAAGGCTTTTTGAAGGTTTTCTGTTAACAATGGCTCTCATTAGAGGACCTTTAGTACTAGAGAGAACTTGTCACTCTAGTGAGAACTTCTAGTACTGACAGTTCTCAACAGCTTAGTCTCTCTGTAGCCAATCCCATTACATGTTTTTTCAGTCAGGTTCATCAAATTTCTTGCTTCTGAAAAATTTCTTTCTGCAGGTGGACAGCTTGGGGAAATGTAGTTAGAGTTAAGAAGCTGGTCACTGCCATTTAAATGCAAAGTGATATTAGGCCATTTTCTTAACTTGTGTAAAACCTCAGTTTCCTCAATTATAAAGTAGATGAAATAATAATAGTACAAAGAATAATATCATCCAACTCCTAGTTGTGTTATCATAATTAATGTGATGATACAAAAGAATTCCAAATATGTAGCACTTACGACTAAAATTATATCCTTGTTGATATTATTATTGGTATTATTCTTCTTTCACTTTGTATTACATCATCGAATCAATATCATATCAACTCCTTGCTGCTTTTCTGAATTCTGGGACATCTCACCAAACTTAGCTTATGGTGAGGTTTCCTTCCCTAATGAGGCTCTTATGGTTTGGCTTTGCGTCCTCACCCAAATCTCATCTTGAATTTTAATCCCTACATATCAAGGGAGGGGCCTGGCAGGAGGCGATTGGATCATGGGAATAGTTTTCCCCCATGTTGTTCTCATGATAGTGAGGGAGTTCCCATGAGAGCTGATGGTTTAAAAGTGGCAGTTTTCCCTGCATTCTCTCCCTACCTCTCTCTCCCTCTCTCACTCTCTCTCTCTAAATCTTTATCGTGCTGCAGTATAAGAGGTGCCTTGCTTCCCCTTCACCTTCAGTCATGATTGTAAGTTTCCTGAGGACTCCCTAGACATGCAGACCTGTGAGTCAATTACTGCAAGTCAATTAAACTTCTTTTCTTTATAAATTACCTAATCTCATGTAGTATCCTTATAGCAGTGTGAGCATGGACTAATACAGAAAATTGGTAATGGCAAAGTGAGATACTCCCATAAACATAACCTGAAAATATGGAAGCGACTTTGGAACTGGGTAAGGGGCAGATGCTGTAACAGTTTGGAGAGCTCAGAAGAAGAAAGGAACATGTGAGAAAGTCTGGAACTTCTTAGAGACTTTTTGAATGGTTTTGACCAAAATACTGATACTGATACGGACAATAAAGACCAGGCTGAGGTGGTCTCAGATGGAGATGAGATACTTCTTGGGAACTGGAATAAATGTCACTCATGCTAAGACTTAGCAAACATAGTGGCAGCATTTTGCCCCTGGCCTAAAGATCTGTGGAACTCTGAACTTGAGAGAGATGACTTATGATACCTAGCAGAAAAAAATCCTAAAGAGCAAAGCATTCAAGAGGTGACCTGGCTGATTCTGAAAGCATTCATTCACATGTGTTCATAAAAAGATTGTTTGAAATGGGAACTTAAGTTTAAAAGGGAAGAAGAGCATAAAAATTTGGAAAATCTGCAGCCTGAACATTTCATAAAAAAGAAAAACCCATTTTGTGGGAAATAATTCGAATTCAAGATGGTTGCAGATATTTGCAAGAGGACTCAAATGTTAATAGCTAAGACAATGGGGAAAATGTCTCCAGGGCATGTCAGAGATCTTCGCAGCAGCCTCTCCCATCACAACCCCAGAGATCTAGGACGGAAAATTGTTTTATGTGCTGGGTCCAGGGGCTTCTGCTCTGTGCAGCCTCAGGACTTGATGCCCTGTGTCCTGGCAGCTCCAGCTATAGCTGTGGCTAAAAGGGGCCAAGGTACAGCTCAGGCTGTTGCTTCAGATGGTGTAAGCCCCAAGCCTTGGCAGTTTCTACATGATGTCAGGCCTTCAGTGTGCAGAAGAAAAGAGTTAAGGTTTGGGAACCTCTGCCTAAATTTCAGAGGATGTATGGAAATGCCTGGATATCCCAACAGAAGTCTGCTGCAGGGGTGGAATCCTCATGAAGAACCTCTATTAGGGCAATTCAGAGGGGAAGTGTAGGGTTGGAGCCCCCACACAGAGTTCCCACTGGGACACTGCCTAGTGAAACTGTGAGAATAGGGCCACCTTCCTCCAGACCCCAGAATGGTAGAACCACTGCTAGCTTGCATCGTATGCTTGGAAATGTTGCAGGCATTCAATACTAGCCCAAGAAAACAGGCACAAGGGCTGTACCTTGCAGAGCCATATGGACAAAGCTGCCAAAGGTCATGGGAGCCTATCCCTTGCAGCAGCATGCCGTGGATGTGAGACATGGAGTCAAAGAAGATTTTGGAGTTTTAAGATTAAATGACTGCCCAACTGGGTTTCAGACTTGCATGGGGCCTGTGGCCAATTTATTTTGGCCAAATTCTCCCATTCAGAATAGAAACATTAACCCAATGCCTGTACCCCCACTGTATCTTGGAAATAACTAACTTGTTTTTTATTTTACAGGCTCATAGGTGCAAGAGACTTGCCTTGTCTCAGATGATACTTTGGGCTTGGGCTTTTGGGTTAATTCCAGAACGAGTAAAGACTTTGGGAGACGGTGCGGTGAAAGTTTACAGTCTCATGCCTGTAAATCCAGCACATAGGGAGGCCGAGGGTTGCAGATCACATGAGGCCAGGAGTTTGAGACCACACTGGCCAATATGGCAAAACCCCATCTCTACTAAAATTACAAAAATTAGCTAAGCATGGTGGCACATGCCTATAGTCTCAGCTACTCAGGTGGCTGAGGCATGAGAATCACTTTAACCTAGGAGGTGAAGTGATATGGTTTGGCTATGTCTCCACCCACATCTCGTCTTGAATTCTCACATGTTGTGAGAGGGACCTGGCGGGAGGTAATTGAATTATGGGGGCAGGTCTTTCCTGTGCTGTTGTCATGATTGTGAATAAGTCTCACAAGAGCTAATGGTTCTATAAGGGGGAGTTTCCCTGTACAAGCTCTCTCTTTTTGTCTGCTGCCATCCGTATAAGATGTTACTAACCCCTCCTTGCCTTCTGCCATGATTGGGAGGCTTCCCAGCCACATGGAACTGCAAGTCCATTAAAACCTTTTTCCTGCATAAATTACCCAGTCTTGAATATGTTCTTATCAGCAGTGTGAAAACAGACTAATACAGTAAATTGGTACCACTAGATTGGGGTGCTGCTGAAAAAAAAATACCTGAATATATGGAAGTAACTTTGGAACTGGATAACAGGCAGGGGTTGGAACAGTTTGTAGGGATTTGTCAAAGAAAGAAAAATGTGGGAGGTTTGGAACTCCCTAGAGATTTGTTGAATGGCTTTGACTAAAATGTTGATAATAATATGGTCAGTAAAATCCAACGTAGGTGGTCTGAGATGGAGATAAGGATCTTGTTGGGACCTGGAGAAAAGGTGACTCTTGTTATATTTTAGCAAAGATACTGGCAGCATTTTGCACCTGCCCTAGAGATTTGTGGAACTTTGATCATGAGATTATTTAGGATATCTGGCAGAAGGAATTTCTAAGCAGCCAAACATTTAAGAGGTGACTTGGGTGCTGTTAAAGGATTCAGTTTTAAAAAGGAAACATGGTATAAACGTTTGGAAAATTTGCAGCCTGGCAATGTGATAGAAAACAAAATTTCAATTTCTGAGGAGAAATTCAAATCACTTATACAGAAATTTGCATAAGTAATGAGCAGCTGAATGTTAATCCCCAAAACAATGGGGAAAATGTCTCCCAGGGCAAGTCAGAGGTCTTCATGGCAACCCCTTGGATCAAAGGCCTGGAGGCCCAGAAGGAAAAAGTGGCTTCATGGGCTGGGCCCAAGGTCCCTGTGCAATGCACAGCCTAGGGACTGTCAGGCCTCTGAGTCCAAGCTAAGCCATCATATCCCCTGTGACCTGCATCTATACATCCAGATTACCTGAAGCAACTGAAGATCCACAAAAGAAGTGAAAATAGCCTTAACTGATGACATTCCACCCTTGTAATTTGTTTCCACCCCACCCTAACTGATCAATGTACTTTTTAATCTCCCCCACCCTTAAGAAAGTTCTTTGTAATTCTCCCTACCCTTGAGAATGTACTTTGTGAGATCCGCCCCCTGCCCACAAACGTTGCTCCTAACTCCACTGCCTATCCCAAAACCTATAAGAACTAATGATAATCCACCACACTTTACTGACTCTGCTTTTGGAATCAACCGATCTGCACCCAGGTGAAATAAACAGCCTTGTTGCTCACACAAAGCCTGTTTGGTGGACTGTCTTCACATGGACACACATGAGATATTTGGTGCTGAAGACCCAGGTCCGTCTCTCTTTGGGAGACCAGTCCTCTGTCCTCACCCTCACTCAGTGAAGAGATCCACCTACTACCTCGGGTCCTCAGATCAACCAGCCCAAGGAACATCTCACAGATTTTAAATCAGGTAAGCAGCCTCTTTTTACTCTCTTCTCCAACCTCTCTCACTATCCTTCAACCTCTTTCTACTTTCAATCTTGGCATCACCCTTCAGTCTCTCCCTTCTCTTAATTTCAATTCCTTCTATTTTCTGGTAGAGACAAAGGGACACATTTTATCCGTGGATCCAAAACTCCGGCGCCAGTCACAGAGTCAGGAAGGCAGCCTTCCCTTGGTGTTTAATCATTGCGGGGACACCTGCCTGATTATTCACCCACATGCCACTGTTGTCTGATCTCTGTGGGGATGCCTGCCTTGGTCATTCACCTACATTCCCTTGGTGGCAAGTCAATTGTGGGGATGCTTGCTTTGGCTGCTCACCCCACCCCTTCTCTCCATGTCTCTATCCGTTTTCCACTTTCCAGGGTGACAAGCACCCCCCACCCCTTCTCTCCATGTCTCTACCCACCCCTTCTCCACTTTCCCAGGGGGCAAGCAACCCCCACCCCTTCTTTCCGTGTCTCTACCCACTCCTTTTCTCCATGTCTCTACCCTTCTCTTTAAACTTGCCTCTTTCACTATGGGCAACCTTCCACCCTCCATTCCTCCTTCTTCCCCCTTAGCCTGTGTTCTCAAGAACTTAAAACCTCCTCAACTCTCACATGACCTAAAATCTAAGCATCTTATTTTCTTCTGCAATACCTCTTGGCCCCAGTACAAACTCGACAGTAATTCCAAGTGGCCAGAGAATGGCACTTTCAATTTGTCTATCCTACAAGATATAGATAATTTTTGTCAAAAAATGGGCAAATGGTCTGAGGTGCCTGACATCCAGGTATTATTTTACACATTGGTCTCTCCCTAGTCTCTGCTCCCAGTGAGACTCATCCCAAATCTTTCTTCTTACTCTCCTGTCTGTTCTTTCAGTCTCCACCCCAAGTTCTGAGTCCTTTGAATCCTTCTTTTCTACAGACTCATCTGATCTCTCACCTCCTCCCCAGACTGCTCTCCCTCAGGTCGCTCCCCATCAGGCTGAATCAGGCTCCAACTCTCTTCAGCCTCTGCTCCCCCACCCTATAACCCTTCTATTACCTCCCCTCCCCCCACCCAGTCTGGTTTACAGTTTTATTCAGCAACTAGTTCTCCCCCACTGCTCAACAATTTCCTCTCAGAGATGTGGCTGGAGCTGAAGGCATAGTCAGGGTACATGTGCCTTTTTCTCTATCAGACCTTTCCTAAATCGGCCAGTATTTAGGCTCTTTCTCATCAGATCCCACTAAATATATACAACAATTCCGATATCTAACTCTGTCCTACAATTTAACCTGGAGTGACTTAAATGTCATCCTAACTTCTTCCCTCTTCCCAGATAAAAGGGAAAGAGTTTTTCTGTAGCCCAGTCTCATGCTGATAACTGCTGGCTTCATGAGCCAGACCTCCAGGAAGGCATTAGAGCAGTTCCCCAAGAAGATCCCCAGTGGAACTATCAGGCAAATTCCCCAGGTATAGCTAGGTGAGATTACATGGTTTCCTGCCTAGTTGAAGAGCTTAAAAAAGCAGCTTACAAAGCTGTTAATTATGACAAACTTAAAGAAACTACCCAAGGTAAAGACAGAAACCCAGCCCAGTTCATGGCCTGCTTAGCAGCAACCTTAGACGCTTTAGCACCCTAGACCCAGAGGGGCCAGTAGGCCGCCTTATTCTTAATATGCCTTTTATTACCCAATTTGCTCCCAACATTAAATAAAACTCCAAAAATTAAATTCTGGCCCTCAAACCCCACAACAGGACTTAATTAACCTCACCTTCAAGGTGGACAATAATAGAGTAGAGGCAGCCAAGTAGCAATGTATTTCTGAGTTGCAATTCCTTGCCTCCACTCTGAGACAAACCCCAGCCACATCTCCAGCACACAAGAACTCCAAACACCTGAACTGCATCTGCCAGAGGTTCCTGCAGAACCTCCTCCCCCAGGAGCTTGTTACAAGTGCCAGAAATCTGGCCACTGGGCCAAGAAATGCCCACAGCCCAGGATTCCTCCTAAGCCATGACCCATCTGTGCAGCACTCCACTGAAAATCGGACTGTTCAACTCACCTGGGAGCCACTCCCAGAGTCCCTGGAACTCTGGCCCAAGGCTCTCTGACTGACTCCTTCCCACATCTTCTCGGCTTAGAGGCTGAAGACTGGAACTGCCCAATTGCCTTGGAAGCCATCAGGACCATCACAGATGCTTTGGGTAACTCTTACAGTGGAGGGTAAGTCCATCCCCTTCTTAATCAATATGGAGGCTACCAACTCTACATTACCTTCTTGTCAAGGGCCTGTTTCCCTTGCCCCATAACTGCTGTGGGTATTGACGGCCAAGCTTCAAAACCTTTTAAAACTCTCCAACTCTGGTGCCAACTTAGCCAACACCCTTTAATGAACTCCTTTTTCGTTAGCCCTACCTGCCCAGCTCCCTTATTAGTTTGAGACATTTTACCTAAATTATCTGCTTCGCTGACTATTCCTGGGCTACAGCCACACCGCATTGCCACCTTTTGTCCCAGTTCAAAGCCTCCTTCACATCCTCTCCTTGTATCTCCCCACCTTAAACCACAAGTATATGAAACCTCTACTCCCTCCTTGGTGACTGATCATGCACCCTTTACCATCCCATTAAAACCTAATCACCCTTACCCCAGTCAACACCAATATCCCATCCCACAGCACACTTTAAAAGGATTAAAACCTATTATCATTCACCTGTTATAGCATGGCCTTTTAAAGCCTATAAACTCTCCTTACAATTTCTCCATTTTACCTGTCCAAAAACTGAACAAGCCTTACAGGTTAGTTCAGAATCTGCACCTTATCAACCAAATTGTCTTGCCTATCCATCCCATGGTGCCCAACCCATATACCCTCCTAACCTCAATACCTCCCTCCACTACCCCTCCATAACCCATTATTCTGTTCTGGATTTCAAACATGCTTTCTTTACTATTCCTTTGTACCCTTCATCCCAGCCTCTCTTCACTTTCACTTGGACTGATCCTGACACCCATCAGGTTCAGCAAATTACCTGGGCTGTACTGTGGCAAGGCTTCACAGACAGTCCCCATTACTTCAGTCAAGCCCAAATTTCTTCCTCATCTGTTACCTATCTTGGCATAATTCTTCATGAAAACACATGTGCTCTCCCTGCTGATTGTGTTTGGCTAATCTCCCAAACCCCAACCCCCGCTACAAAACAACAACTCCTTGCCTTCCTAGGCATGGTTAGGTACTTCTGCCTTTGGATACCTAGTTTTACTATACTGACTAAACCATTATATAAACTCACAAAAGCAAACCTAGCTGACCCCATAGATACTAAATCCTTTTGCCACTCCTTTACATTCCTTAAAAACAGCCCTAGAAACTGACCCCACACTAGCTTTCCCTCACTCATCCCAACCCTTTTCCATTACACACAGCCAAAGTGCAGGGCTGTGTGGTCGGAATTCTTACACAAAGACCAAGACTGTGCCCTGTAGCCTTTCTGTCCAAACAACTTGACCTTACTGTTTTAGGCTGGCCATCATGTCTCCATGAGATGGCCGCCACCACCCTAATACTTTTAGAGGCCCTCAAAATCACAAACTATGCTCAACTCACCCTCTACATTTCCCATAATTTTCAAAATCTATTTTCTTCCTCGCACCTGATACATGTATTTTCTGCCCTCTGGCTCCTTCAGCTATACTCACTCTTTGTTGAGTCTCCCACAGTTACTATTGTTCCTGGCCCAGACTTCAATCCGGCTTCCCACATTATTCCTGATACCACACCTGACCCCCATGACTATATCTCTTGAATTCATCTGACATTCACACCATTTCTCCATATATCCTTCTTTCCTGTTCCTCACCCTGATCACACTTGGTTTATCAATGAAAGTTCCAGCAGGCCTAATTGCCACTCACCAACAAAGGCAGGCTATGTATCTTCCACATCTATCACTGAGGCTACCACTCTGGCCCCCCTCCACTCCCTCTCAGCAAGATGAACTCATTGCCTCACCTCAAGCCCTCACTCTTGCAAAGGAAGATTGCATCAATATTTATACTGACTCTAAATATGCCTTCCAAATCCTTCACCACCATGCTGTTTTATGGGCTGAAAGAGGTTTCCTCACTACACAAGGATCCTCCATCATTAATACCTCTTTAATAAAAACTCTTCGCAAGGCCACTTTACTTCCAAAGGAAGCTGGAGTCATTCACTGCAAGGGCCATCAAAAAGCATTAGATCCCATCGCTTAGGGTAATGCTTATGCTGATAAGGTAGCTAAAAAAGCAGCTAGGGTTCCAACTCCTATCCCTTATGGCAATTTTTCTCCTCATCTGGTCACTCCCACCTACTCCCTCGCTGAAACTTCCACCTATCAATCTCTTCCCACACAAGGCAAATGGTTCTTGGACCAAGGAAAATATCTCCATCCAGCCTCACAGGCCCATTCTATTCTATTGTCTTTTCATAACCTCTTCCATGTAGGTTACAAGTCACTAGCCTGTCTCTTAGAACCTCTCATTTCCTTTCCATCATGGAAATCCACCCTTAAGGAAATCACTTCTCAGTGTTTCATCTGCTATTCAACTACTCCTCAGGGATTATTCAGGCCCCCTCCCTTCCCTACACATCAAGCTCGGGGATTTGCCCCCACCCAGGACTGGAGAATTGACATTACTCACATGCCTCGAGTCAGGAAACTAAAATACCTCTTGGTCTGGGTAGACACTTTCACTGGATGGGTAGAGGCCTTTCCCACAGGGTCTGAAAAAACCACCACAGTCATTTCTTCCCTTCTGTCAGACATAATTCCTGGGTTTGGCCTTCCTACTTCTATACAGTCCAACAAGAGATCGACCTTTACTAGTCAAATCACCCAAGCAGTTTCTCAGGCTCTTGGTGTTCCGTGAAACCTTCATACCCCTTACCATCCTCAATCTTCAGGAAAGGTAGAACGGACTAATGGTCTTTTAAAAACACACCTCACCAAGCTCAGCCTCCAACTTAAAAAGGAGGACTCTGTCAAGGATAGAGCACAAAAACTCACCAACCAAGCAAGTAATTATGCTGAACCCCCTTCGGCACTCTCTAATTGGATGTCTTGGGTCCTCTCAATTCTTAATCCTTTAGTATTTGTTTTCCTCTTTCTCTTACTCAGACTTTGTGTCTTCCATTATTTATACAAAGTCATATCCAGGCCATCAGCAATCATTCTATATGACCAATGTTTCTTCCAACAACCCCGCAATATTACCCCTTACCACAAAATCTTTCTTCATTTGAATCCCTCCCACTGTAGGTTCCCACACCACCCCAATCCTGCTCGAAGAAGCCCTGAGAAACATTGCCCATTATCTCTCCATACCACCCCCAAAATTTATCACCGCTCCAACCCTTCACTATTTTGTTTTGATTTTCTTATTAATATAAGAAGACAGGAATGTCAGGCCTCTGAGCCCAAGCTAAGGCATCATATTCCCTGTGACCTGCATGTATACATCCAGATCACCTAAAGCAACTGAAGATCCACAAAAGAAGTGAAAATAGCCTTAACTGATGACATTCCACCCTTGTAATTTGTTTCCGTCCCACCCTAACTGATCAATGTACTTTGTAATCTCCCCCACCCTTAAAAAGTTTCTTTGTAATTCTCCCCACCCTTGAGAATGTACTTTGTGAGATCCACCCCCTGCCCACAAAACATTATTCCTAACTCCACCGCCTATCCCAAAACCTATAAGAACTAATGATAATCCATCACCCTTTGCTGACTCCTTTTTCGGACTCAGCCCACCTGCACCCAGGTGAAATAGACAGCCTTATTGCTCACACAAAGCCTGTTTGTTGGACTCTCTTCACATGGACACACATGAGACGAGGACTTGGTGCCTTGCATCCTGGATGCTCCAGCCATGGCTGAAAGGGGCCAACATAGAGCTGTGCCTTCAGAGGGTGCAAGCCTCAAGCCTTGGCAGCTTCCACATGGCTTTGAGCCTGCCAGTGCAAGAGGTCAAGAATAGGGATTTGGGAACCTCCGTCTAGATTTCAGAGGATGTATGGAAATGCCTGGATGCCTAGGCAGAAGTTTGCTGCAGGGGTGAAGCTCTCATGGAGAAATTCTGCTAGGACAATGCAGAATAGAAATGTGGGGTCAGAGCCCCCACACGGTGTCCATACTGGGTCACTGCCTAGTAGAGCTCTGAGAAGAGGGCCTCCATCTTCCAGACCCCAAAATGGTAGATCCACTGATAGCTTACACCGTGTGCTTGAAAAAGCCACAGATACTCGTTAGCCTGTGGAAGCAGCGAACAGAGGAGCTATATCCTGCAAAGCCACAGAGGTGGAGCTGCCCAGGCTGTGGGAGCCCACCTCTTGCATCAGCGTGACCTTAATGTAAGACATGCAGTCAAAGGAGATCATTTTGGACGTTTAAGATTTGATTGCCCCTCTGGATATGGGACTGGCATGGGACCTGTAGCCCTTTTGTTTTGGTTAATTTCTCTCATTTGGAATGCCTGCATTTATCCAATGCCTGTACTTCCATTGTATCTAGGGAGTAACTAACTTGCTTTTGATTTTACAGGTTCATAGGCAGAAGGTACTTGCCTTGTCTTGGATAAGGCTCTGGACTATGGACTTTTGAGTTCATGCTGAAATGAGTTAGTACTTTGGGGGACTGATGGGAAGGCATGATTGGTTTTGAAATGTGAGGACATGAGATTTGGGGCTGGGGAGGGTGAAATATGATTTGGTTCTGTCCCACCCAAATCTCATCTTGAATTTCCACTTGTTGTGGGAGGGACCCAGTGGGAGGGAATTGAATCACGGGGGCAGGTCTTTTCCATGCTGTTCTCATGATAGTGAATAAGTCTCACAAGAGCTGATGGTTCTCACAAGAGCTGATGGAGTTTTCCTGCACAAGCTCTCTCTTTTTGCCTGCTGCCATCCTTATAAGATGTGACTTGCTCTTCCTTGGCTTTCCCCATGATTGTGTGGGAACTGTAAGTCCATTAAACCCTTTTTCCATATAAATTACCCAGTCTCGGGTATGTCTTTATGAGCAGTGTGAAAATGAACTAATACACAGAAGGTGCAGTGAGCTGAGATTATTCCACTGCATTCCAGCCAGAGTGACAGAAGGAGACCTTGTCTCAGAAAAAAAAAAAAAAAAAAGATTTTGGGGGACTGTTGGATATGCATTATTGGTTTTGAAATGTGAAAAGGACATGAGATTTGGGAGGGGCCAAGTGCAGAATGATATAGTTTTACTCCACATTCCTACTCAAATCTCATCTCAAGTTGTAATCTCCACATATTTAGGGAGGGATCCTGTGGGAGGTGACTGGATCAAGGGGATGGTTTTCCCCATGCTGTTTTATTGATAGTGAAGGAGTTCTCCTGAGAGCTGATGATTTAAAAGTGGTAGTTTCTCCTGCACTCTCTCTTTCTCTTCTGTTGCCATGTTAATACGTTTTTTCCCTTCTGCCATGATTGCAAATTTCCTGAGGCCTTCTCACCCATGCAGAACTGTGAGTTAATTAAACCTCTTTTGTTCATAAATTACCCAGTCTCAGGTAGTATCTTTAGAGCAGTGTGAAAACGGACTAACACAGAGGCTAAGCAAAAGGCTTATACTATAGTATCTGTCATTACCTCTTAGTGATATCTGAACTCAGACCTCAGAAAAACTTCAGCTCCAAAATCATCATGGTAGACTTTCTTGTCCAACTCAAAAGCTTAGAGTATCCACACAGATTAAATTTGAAAAATTCCATAATTTTTCCAGGTGTAACTAATACACTTTGAGTGACTTAGGAATAATCAAATTCTTTGCTTAGAGCAGATCCCATCATTCAAACTACATGTTTGACAGCTGCTGGGTGGTAGCTGGATGTTAAGTGAGACAGGTGAATTAGCATGAGATAATTCTGTTTCTTAGAATATTTGCCTATGATTAAGTTGACTTTTTTCCCTGTATTTAGAAACTGAAAGAGAACTTCAGAAATGGCTTAATTAATTCTTGAGTCATGTCAATTTTATCCTCCACTAGGTAGGCATTAAAATTTTCTGTTTAATAAAAGTCTTTTCTCTTATATCACTTGCTGATTTCTGCAGGAGGTCTACTTAACCCAGTAATTTGTTGACTCCTATTAATAGACAACTCCAGGTGCAGAAACAAAGAGTTATCTTTTTGTTTAGCCACAATGCACATTTTGCTTTCACCATAGGTAGTCTGAAGTTCACAGATTTGTTTATCTGTGTACTTCTTGAGAAGTTCCACTTTATCCTAGGAAAGAAATATCACAGAGATGCACAACATTTTTCTAAATAAGCAATACATTATCAGAAACTCTGAGATATTTCTCATCTAAATTAATAACCTATATCACAATTCCTTACTTTCTAAAACAAATGATAGAAATGAATACTATTAAATAAGAGACTTTAGAACATAGACTGAGAGAGAAAAGATTGGCTTAATTCATGAATTAATTCAGACAACCCTAGAACGAATGGCTTAACTATGACAAGTTCTCAGTTTTTGGGCAACTGATAAAATATAGAAAACTGTCAACTCAATTGCAGGTAAGCAGTCCAACAAATCTCTCACATGTATGATAAAGTGAGTTTTGTTTTGTTTTGTTTTGTTTTGTTTTGTTTTGTTTTGTTTTTCCCTCCCTTCCCAGTCAGATTTATACTCAGGTCAGTCCAGCAAATAAACCCATATAGAGAAATTTTACAGAAGTGGGACTGTGGTGTGAGAGCCAAGAGAGGAGGCCTTTGCCTACTCTTAATACGTAAATATGAACCTTGTGTGTGGATCTCACCAGGAGTCCAGCATCCCATCTTGTGTCAATGACTGTGCTTCTGGGAAGACTGGAGGTTAATGCTGAGAGGATCAACTCTGTGTGCCTCAACTCCATCCAACTAACCTCATGCCACTTTTTATATACTAAACATTTTATGCACTAAAAAAAATTAGAATTATTTCAGAACAAAATGCAACAATCAGTACCACCACAATCACAATTGGATATCGACATATAAAATAAAGTGCATTTTGAGAAAAATTTATCTTAGTAAAAATAGAAAATTACTGTAGATTTTCCTATAATTATATTTATGGGTTTTAGGATATTTTAACCAGCATTTCTTCATAAATCTACTATAAATATCAGTATTTTCCCCCAGAGAGACATGATCCTAGCATCACTGAAAAAATGTCGGTCACACTTGTGACTCTGTAGATACACACACTGACTAGTTCACTTTTTTGACGGATTTGTCTACTGTAAGGATCCAAAAATGATCCAGCTGGTGCAACTGTCAACATGGCCTATGTATCAAATGTTGTCAGGCTCAGCTGAAAGGGAGCATACTTTCTTAGCATCACTAACAGTTCTCTTAATAAAGCTGCCAACATTGCCAAATATAGTCTGTTGGTGTTTGAAAGGTTAAAGTAGTGTAAGTATTTATGTTACACATCTAGAAACAATTAGTGGGATACCACATGGTACGTTAATTAAATTTGACGTTTTGTCATCTGGGTCTTGATAAATAAGTTGTATTTTCAGAGCTTGTTCTACCCTCAATGTACCAAAATTGTGAGAAAGAAGTTTGTGATATCTGTGTAAGGAATGTGTGTGTATCTGCGTGTGTGTATATATGTATATGAAATCATATATACATATATGAAATTATATATATAGCATTTTAAAGATACCTAAGTTTTTGAAATTAAAGTTTTGCTTTCTTCAGGTTTTCCTATATGAATTGCATAATGCTCATATTTTCTTTTCTGTACAGTATAGACACACACACCACTTAGTAAATATTATCTAACCATTTGATATGCAAAGTTGTTTCTTGATTTAAAGAAACAGGTTGTATTCCCAGGTTAGTACATATGCATCAACTTCATTCTTTTTACTAGTCAAAGAGTATAATATTGTATATACAGGTGCTAAAATAATTTTTTACCAGTGCCTTGTCTGTGGTCATTATTTTCAGGTATTTTTGCTATTGCAAACAAGGCTACAATAAAGATCCTTAAATATATATATGAGACATAAATTTGCAAGTGGATCTGTAGGGATAGTTCTTATTCATAGAATTGATAGCTCAGAGAATGTGGCCATTTTTCAGTTTGATGAATATTGACTACTTGCACTCCAAAGCAGTTTACACTAACTTAAGTGTTCATGGCATACCTATATTCCTCACAGTGCTTATACTGTTGCTAACTGTTGCCAAACTGATTAATGAAGATTATTAGGGAATTCCTTTCAAGGGATTTCTGAGTTTCAAACCAGGATTTGATATAGAAACTAACAACCCAAGATTTGTAATTCTGGGTCCAGGATTCTTTGAAACTGTATTTATGTGGGCGTCTTCACTTTTCCCTAAGGAAAAAGTTCATATTATTTAATCAGATTTTCAAAGAAACCATTGATCCACACCTACCTATGACCACAATGCTCTATTTCTAGAGAAAGTTTAAAAATGCAATTATTTGTTTGTGTTTACTAATATAATCTTATAAAAACAGTAAATAATTCTTATTTTTTCCAAATTCTTGAGTTTTTAATTTTACTCATAGGGGAAAATAAAACACAACCCAGGTAAGAGACTATGACATCACTTTGATTATTATATAAGGCTTTTTAAAAGCTTAGACAATGTTTTACTGATTACAACAATACCTGACTCAAGATGGCATGCCACATTGTTCCTTCTCTTACCTCCTCTCTTCTATCCCCACCACAGTCTGTCTTTACACCCACTTTACTCCTCAAGCCATTGCAAGCGATGCCACTCTTGCTGTCTCCACTACTCGCTTGTTTTCATCAAAGGTAAGATAAATATATAAAGTAGACAGTTAAAACTCCAGTGTAATTCTGAATTGGCCAGGAAAATGTAACAGGATAATGTAATGCTGATGTAACAATAAATTCTCAAATCTCAATTGTTAGAAAAAACTAAGTTTATCCAGACTGCCTGAGATTTATGGCTTTTCCATCTCGATATATGCCTGTACCATTTCTGTGGCAGGGCAACATAAAGCATAGAGACTCAAACTTCAGCTCGTGGCTCATTAGTTATAGCCTGATGGTTAGAATGTATCATATACCCCTGCCTAACTGTAATAGGCAATTCAGGTAAGCAAATGTAATATGTGAGAATAATTATTGCCTCTGCCACAAACATCTATCCAACAATTTTTTAAGTTATGCACACCTAATAGTTATGGTTAGTATGCGTCAGATGCCATTCTAGGAGACTTTCATGCATTATCACATAGAATCCTCACCAAAGTCCTATCATACATTTGGAAGTAGAATCACTGGAAGGTTATACAACTTGCTCAATATCGTTCAGACGATGAATGGAAGATAATGGAATACAAATTCAGCAGCGTGCCTCCAGAGCACCTGATTTTACTCCCTGCTCCACACTTCCTTTTTTGTCTTCTTATTCATTTCACAAATGCCAAAAACTTACAGTGCATATGATACTATAGTGTGGCTTAATGATATACCTAATCCTGGTCCTGGAGAAACTCATCATCGCACAAGGTCAATGGGGGTCAACACATACTAGTTGAAGGTATTCAAGAGTAAGACACTGGCCTATGCACACATACAGAGCTGGGAGAG
Source organism: Colobus angolensis palliatus (assembly GCF_000951035.1). NCBI lineage: Eukaryota > Metazoa > Chordata > Mammalia > Primates > Cercopithecidae > Colobus > Colobus angolensis. The sequence continues at coordinate 2,847,055 of NW_012116555.1, forward strand.
TGTATGGTGTGTTAGGAGATATGTCAGTGGCTGTACATAATTGGAGCTTAGAGTATGAGAGTAGTGGGAAAGATATATGATAGTAACAGTTGCTGATTCCTGAAACTAGCCATTCAATACAAACTATGAAATGGTAAGCATTGCCTCTTTTGGCATTGCTATATTAAATTCCAATTATCCTAGAGGAGTAACCCCTCTAGAAAAACCATGTTGACTATTTCCTCTGTGATAGGTCCCTCACCCGTGTCAGTCTCAAGGCATCTGCCCTTTGGGAAATCCCCTTCATAGTACTTCTCATGGTTTTGGGACACACATTGCTCTTTTCTATGAGACTTTCATGATTGAAGGACACATATGGTCATGTTTGTCTTTGGTTCACCAGCAGAAAGGCCAAAGTGCCATGCTAGCACAGAGTTCTTCATTTTTACCCTCCCAAGCCTCTTGAATAACAGGGTGTTTTCCCAAGTCTCAATTGCCTTGGTCCAATCATCAAACATTGTTTTATCAAAAAGTATCTTTCTTTCTTGATACTGGAATGGAATATCATTAATGAGTACAAGCATGAAATGCATTAGCTATTTCCCAGTCATGAAAAAATAAAGAGTAAAGATAAATATAAGCCACACAAGTATGTACTGCCTGAAATAACTGTCTCTCTGAATTGAAGAAAACTTTACTTTTTACTTTTTATATATAAAAATAAAGCAGTCTTGTCAAGTTATAATGCAAATAAATATTTGTAAGAAAACGGAGGTTGTAGGTGCTTCTCTAAAAGATTATGTCCTGGTACATCATTAACCAGTTTTCTCTCCTACTATTTATCGATTCCTAAACTGAGTACTCTACCCTAAATAATTGGTGTCATGAGAAAAAGATGCTCCCCTGGATAGCAGTATTTGTTACCTTGGAAAATATCAGTAAGATCTCAAATAAACCCAAGTTTGCAATTTGAATTTACTTGTCTATTGGCCAAAATGATTGATTACATTTTCAGGTACCAAGAACAAATACAAATTTAAATTATCTTCTACCTTTCAGGTTTAACTTAATTTTCCTCTCTAGTGTATTTATGAGACCATAAAAAACCTAAGAATAATCCTATTTTGCTGTCTTCTTCTAGTTTCCTAACACTTATTATTCAAAAAACCTACAGAGTATTTCAACTTTCAGAGTTACTGATGCTTTGCTCTATGGCCTTCTAAGATAATGTCACAGAAGATAGATCTGGCATCAGTTACAGTTTCTGCTCATCTTTACAGAACTTTCTAGCTCTGGAGACATCTCTGTGGAACAGAAACCTAGTTGTATTTAGCCTGTTACCTCTAGCTGATGTATGTGTTGACATAAACCGCTTTTTTACTGTGATATTTTCTGTATTTCTGTTGAACTGTTTAAGAGGGAAAACTGGTTCCCCTGGCATTTTTTTTTTCTTTTTTTTTCAGGCGCATAAACATAACCACAGTGTTGGCATATTGTCTCTGAGTCTCATTTCAGTTCATCTGGCCAGTGTATATATGTCTCACCTTTACTACTTCTCATTTGTATTCTTCTACCTTTATAACACCTAGTGAAGATATTCTGATCTACGTTATGCTCTAAGGGCTTTCCAAGAAGAGTCATAAGTGATAAAATGTTGCAAACTTTGGCATGATTTGGTTTACTGACATAATTTCTTGGCTATATGATGCTGCCTAGAGAATCTTAGCACTGGAAAGGACAAGAAAACACGTGGAAGCAACAGCTTCATTTTGTAGCAAAGTCAACAACGAATGGCCTGGGGAGGATGAATGATTTATATAACTCACATGCTGATTGAAGGCAGAGGTAGGAATGAAAGCCCAAAGAGTCAGAGTCACTTCCACCTTTTCCGTACAGCCTGCCTTCTCTGGAACTGCATCTATTCATTCTTTGATGTTTCAGATGATCAACATTCATACTCAAGTCTGTGGGAAGACAAGACAAGAGGCAACCTGACTGCCCTAGACAGAACCTGAAAAGATGTTAGAAACATCTTTCCCTACCTGCTGTGTGATCTGAGCATGGCCAGTAGGATAGCCCTGTCTGATTCTTGAGAGAGTGAGGCAAAGGAAAGCGTTAGTAAATAATTTTGCTATGATCCCTGCAGTGGTGTGGATAGTCCAGCTTGTGGTGGTAGAGGCCAGAGCTCAGCAACAAGATGCTACCTAGGGATGATGCCAGGTGTAGAAGTGACGGCCAGCCATCAGTGATGTCTGGGTAATCATAGCTCTGCCTCGCTTGGCTCTCGTCATAGCCTGTGGCCTCCCTGTAGGTTCTGTAAGGTATCCTCCACACTTCCAGCCAACTTTTTTTCTGTTTAAGTCAATCAGGGTCTTTTTATTTATTATTTGTGACTAACAGAGTAGCTATAGAAACCCATTAGGGATTCAGCTGCTGATTTACTTAGCACAAAGGCAATTTCTCTTTCCTCTTGTCTCTTGACAAATCTCTCTTTTTTTCCCAAATTAAATCCCTTGTGTCTATGTCTCAGCACCTGATGCTATATAAGCACTGAAACAGTAATTGTAGAAAAAAGAATGAAAGGAATAAAGAAATGAAAGAAGGAATGGGTGGGGGGAGAACAGAGACACAATTTGGTAGCCTTCAGCATGTTACAGATGCTTAAACCCAAGGAACTAGGCTATAATACCTAGGGTTAAAGAGTAGACAGGAGTAAAAGGAGACGAGAGCGGATTCTGGGTAAATTCTTACTTATACTTCCAGTTGTGGAAGTAGATCCCATAAAGAAGTCTGAGGAAGGGCAACCAGTGAGGGAGGAGAAATAAGACTGTAGGATCACTGAAGTCAAGAAGAAAGAAGTAGACACCTGTGCCAGAGGCCAATGAAAATCCAAATAAGAGAGAATAGAAAAGTAACTATTGTATTTGGCACCACCCAGGTTATTGGTACCTTTCGTTAGTACATACATTAGTGGTCTTCATTAGTGCACTCTCAGTGGAGTGGTGCAAAAAGTCTGATCTGAGTGGGTGGAGAAAGATTAATAGTTGAGTAAGTAAGGGTGGCAACTACAGGCAACTCTTTCAAACTGTGCTTCCTTAAAAGAGAAAATAAGACACAGCAGAAACCAGAGGGAGCTGAGTCATTGTTAACATACTCTTAGAGTTAGATCTTTATTGTTCTAATGCTACCTAAGCCTTCTTCTATTATCACTTCATTGTTGGTGCTCTCAAGTATTTTATGTGCAGACTCTTCATGACTGATTTCAATCATTTTGATTTCTTTGATGAATTCACACACTTAATTCATATACTTAACTCCAGCTGCCTCCTTTCTTCTGAGCATAAAAGTCTTATAAGCCCCTCACATATAACAGCTGTCTCAAGCCAGGCTCACACTGGCTCTCTCTTTCGTGTGGTCATTCTCTGGCCCATAGAAAACACTCAAATCCTCTGTGCTGACAAATCCTGGGGGTGGAATGAGAGGACTCCTTCCCAACTCAACAAGTTTTCCTTTATCATGTTGGTCGTAGTTTATCTCTCCACTTTCATATATAGAAATATATCTTGGCATATATATACATATATATGAAAGTTGCCTGTATATATATGTTATACATATTTTATAATATAAACAAAATTTATAAACTAAATGTAAATATGAATATATAAGCTATATAATATATAAGCTATTATATATAAAACATAAACATATACATATTATATATGTATGTATGTACATGTTGATATATAGGATTAATATATATAATAGGACTAAGACTTAAAGTTCATCGAGTCAACCATCTTCAAGAGATACCTATTAAGTTGCACAAGTGGTCCCTATGAAGCATCCCTCAGCAGACATAAAGTGAGGATCTAGTTTCCTCCATCCACAATACATCTTTCTTCTTTGTAGTCATATGAGAAGGGATTTATAAAACATTTCACAAGTTATCTTCAAAAATCCTCCCTCCCAACAATCTCTGAAGCTTGTATACCCGAGAACCTGAGATGTGGGGAAGGTGCTGAAAAGACAAGAAACCATTTTTAGCTGAAGCCTTAGAAAATGTGCGAGTTTGGCACTTAAAAACAAACTTTATTGAGGTATAATTGATAAATAAAACCTTGCACATATTTAATGTATGTGCAAGCTTGATGAGTTTGAACATATGCATACACTTTGAACACGTGTATACATATGATGAGTTTGGATAGATAGATAGATACACACACACCTGTGGCACAATCCCTACAATCAAAGTGCTAAATGTATCCAGTTTGAGGTGATGGGTTTTGGCACTTTGGCTTTTTTTTTTTTTTTTTTTTTGTGGCGAATGCTCTGTATTGTATCTCGGCACCTCAGCAAAATACTTGTCTGGAAAATTCCCACGTGTTCTGTTTTAGAAAGCTACATTTCTCATTCCTTTGGAGTCCTGGGCCTCCTCTGAGTCTTTAGTGACAGGCAACAGAAACTAAGAGATGAGAAAAAGCTGAGAGATCAGAGCAAACTCAACTCAATTAGGAGACTCTCTCCTTTCTCAGCCCCAACACCTGATTAGTTAGCAAAGTTGAACATCTGTTTCTGGAACATATTCCTCCAATCTGTTTCAACACACTCTTTCTAGTTGTTATTGCCTTTCTTTAGGTCTTCAGCTGGATCACTGAGATCCTACTGACCATTTTGTCTTCCTTCAGCCTCAACCCTCCAAGCCATTTAGTTAGTTTTCAAAATCATACACCTGGACTAACTCTTTGTTGCTTAAACATCCTTAAATAGCATCCCATTGTCTACTGTTTGAACTTTAAACTTCTTCACAAATTGGTCTCTAATGATATTGCCAGAATTATCTCCTGCCAGCTTTTTTCTGGTGTATCCTAATCTTCAGTGACACTGAATTGTAGTTTGCACATACAGGTGACAGCAGGACACTTATTAAATAGTTGAAAATAAATAAAATCTCTTAAACTATAAAATTATACCACAATAGAAAAGTGCAGTAATATGCCAATTCATCTTAAAGAGACAGCAATCATTCTTAACGTGTGGGCCCACCATGCTTACAGGCCAGCAGAGGAAGAAATAATTATTGGCAGTGGCAATTCACTGATTCTCATCAGGTGATAGACTTGCTGCTACATAAAAAAGGTCATATGGAGTAGAGAAGTCAGGGATTGATCCACTGTGGAACCTCTTGGTGCCATCATATCTAGTGGTAAACATAACTGGTCAATTGTAGCAACAGCTCACCAAGAGCCCTGATTTCTCAAGAATGGAGACCTGAGGAGTAGTGGAGAATTAGTGAACCTTAACAGTGATTGATAGAGAAGGAAGATGATAAACATATTTTTCCTGAGGAACTGTTTTTGGTATAATCAAATAATCATATAAGCTGCAGATATAATATCTTACACTACTAAATTTCTTTTTGTAAGTTAGTTTCTTTGTTTCTTTGTTTCTTTCTTTCTCTTTCTTTTCCTTGAGTGACTACCAACTTAAAGAACCACTGACAGGCTAGATTAAGTTTAACATAGATCAAAAGTGGATCTGAGTGATGCAAGGCATTTACCTTCTCTACATTTAGGGCCTCAGTCATCATTACTATCGAATGACTCACAGACTGTCTGATTCATGACTACCTCAATTATATCTGACCTTACATAATTGCTGCCTTGGACCAAGGTACCTACTTTATTGCTGGGAAGTCAGATGTAACAATGATCACATGACCAGATAATCCACTGGTTCGACCATATTTCCCAACTTCCAGAAGCTTCCAGCATAGTAGAACATTGGAATGTCTCCTTAAAAGCACTGCTGAGGTACTAGCTTAGGGATTGCATGCAATCAGTCAAGAACTATGATGATTATGAGGTGTTGTGTCCTTGATAAGTAGAAGACATAGGTCTGGAACCAAAGCTTGGAAGTAAGAGGAAATCTTCTTGTTATTATTCCTTGTGAGTCTCTTAGGACATTTGCGATTTCCTTTCTCACAACTTTTGTTTTTACCAGCTTAGAGATTCAGAAATGGATATGCTTCTACCAGGGAACATAGTAAAGGATCTTCTCAACTAAACTTAAGACTACAGCCTGTTCTGAATCACATCTATCTAATGTCCTCATCCCAGGTCTTAAGGCCCTGAATTTAGCACAGAAGACTAACAAGGACTTTGCAAATCCACTAATTTCACAATCCTACCTGAAACCTAGATTTCAATGCATTCTGTCCTATGATTAAAAAGATAAAGGTCACAGTAAATGCTACCCAAGGAACTTCTGATGTTTGTACTGTTCCTTGAATTAGTAGTTGACTGACCTGAGTCTCTCACTTATTTTTCTTTCCACGTTTCAATGACACTTGACAACAACCAACTGCCTACACAAACCTTACCATTATCGTTGATGTCTCAAATACTAGAGGTATTATATAAGCAATGTATTTCCTTCTACCTTTATCTTCTATGTCTATCTCAATGCAAATATATATAAAAGAGGCATGAGTGAACCTCTTAATAATTGTGATACTACAGCATACCCACTTGCCATCAACAGTGCTGGCATCTCATTTTGATGATCTGACTAAGGGAAATTGGAGCTTAAACTAGCTACAAGGGTGTAGGAACAAGTTTAGAATATATTCACTGTTGTCCCACTAAATAAGCAAGGAAGCCGGAGTATGTAAATACCTGCTCCTGAGAGCAATGGTTAAGGGATGCTCACAGGGATCAATAATTCCCCTTTTTAGATTGATGTATTCATAGCAAAATGGACTTCAGAAATCAAAGAAGGCTCTCCAACAAAGAATGCAGGTGCTGGTAACTGGCCACTTTTCAGTGAACAGTGCAGAGTGTATGGGCAGGGCAGCAACAGCATCCACTACGAGGGTCGAACTTGGAAATGTTGAAGTTTTCAAGATATTCCTTGTCAGCTTCCCTCCCAACAAAATCTTGACTTTCATTAACTCTGTTTTAAATTCCAAAATGATTCTTAGCATTTTCTTGATCCCTCCATGAAATGAATTGCTCCATATCTTTATACATGGCATGCACCAGAATGTCCTCCTCTAGTTCTCAGCCTAGGAAGCCATTCATCATTCAAGGGAGTTTAGATTTTCCCTCTTCTCTAAAACATTATCTGTTTCCCGGGTTCTCTGTTAATAAGTTGCTCTCATTTTTTACTCTTATAGACTGTTGTGCTTATCCCTCTTATATTTCATATCATACTGTATTGTAACCAAGTGTGTCTTCCCAGTTATGCCAGTAGGTTTTTCATGGCCTTACTCATTGTAGCTTAGCCTAAATACTGAACAGTTATATTGTGAAATAAATGCATCCTTTAACCTTAAGAAGTGTAGCTTTTCTCCACCAGTTTAAGTATCTTAATGAGAAGATGAGAAAGCAGGTCTGATCCACAAGCAAGCAAAAGTTAATTTTGTTAGAAGTCATTTACTAATTCATCATCATATATTATGGCCATTTTTGAAAGAAATCAAATTATAGAAATAGAGAGAGAATTGGGTTTTTGAGAGAAAAATCTGCAAGCAAATTAAGTTCCAGACCAAATGTACTTGTGGGTTTGGTCTTTTAAATAAAAATATAATTAATTCAATTACTGCCTAGTACTGTTTCTACATTTCCAATAGAAAGAGAATTATAAAGCATTGGCTTTCAAGTGCCCATTAGCCTGGAATGTGAAATGTAGTTGTCATGTATGGTAAAATAAGCAGAAATAAGCCTTATTCAGGACACATTAGGATGAGAAATTGCTTCTCTAACTGCCCAATTCTAAGTATTAAAACGTGTACTTAAATGATCATTTGAGGTTTACCTGTGTTCAGATATATATTATTAAAAGTAGCTGAAGCTGGTCTTTATAAGAAAGAAGTACAGAAACGTCTGTAAGGGAAGTGAATGAGGGGGGAAAAAAGATACTCCCTGACATATATTTTTAAATGGTGGATTGATGTATTAGAGTTTTACAGAGAAATCAGACCATCAGGAAGTTTGTATATGTGTATGTGTGGGGGGCAAGGTAATACAGAGAGGGAGAAACACAGAGGGAGAGTTTACGCAATTGGCTGACATCACTGTGGGGGCTTGGTAAATCCAACATTTGCAGGGTAGGCCAGCAGGCTGGAGTCCCAGGGGAAAGTTGAGAGTGAGTTTGAAGGCAGTGTGCTGGCAGAATTCCATCTTGCTCATGGAAGGTGGTCTGTGTTCTGTTAAGGTTTTTAACTGATTGGATAAGACCCCTCACATTATAGAGTGATCTGCTTTACTCAACTCCACTGATGTAAATGTTAATCTTATCCAACAAACACCTTCACAGAAACATCCAGAATAATGTGTGAACAAATCCCTTAGCATCACAGCCCAACCAAATTGATACTAAACTTCAGCATCACAATTTTCTATACCACTTTATCTCCTTTTTTTTCAGAACTCCATTTAAATGGCAGCAATGTTTACATATAAAAGGAGAATGAGAAAAGAAGGATATGAAATCAGGAAGACATAAATGGTTATAAGGGTACTGATGGATTCAACAAAGTAAAGGAAGTTAGCATTTAAAAATCCCTGCAGTGATATTGACAAGAAGTGAACCGGTTTGCCCTGCAGAGCCCCAAGAAAATTGACCCACACTAATGCTATACATGAGGGAGCTGACTCCCTGCATTCGCTCTCCAGACAAACAACATGATCACAGGTGTATGGTTTATTTTCTGGAGTAATTAAACGGGAGCACGCCATAGTCAGGGATGTCAGGCTCACAGGGTACGGCTCAGGGATAAAATAGGGATGTTCAAATTTGGGATTGCATGCTGAATTGTGGGAGCTTTTCCTCCTTTATCACACCTGCTCCCACAACATTGAAAGCCAGAAACAGGCTCTGCATGTAGAATATTGAAGAAATATTTACTGAGGAAAATAAAAAATTATTTCAGAGAAAAGGTCTCTGATCAAGAATATTTGTGAATCCCTGCATGAAAAGTTGTGGTGTGAGAGATCTGAATCTTCCTCTCCCAAGACAAGAAGTGACTAGATAATGTCTAACCGTTATAAATTAAGAAATGAAGTATCATTGAGACTCTCTAGAAGAAGACACCAGAGGTATAGAGGTAAGTCCTTTCAGGGAAGAAGAATTAGGAATGAGAAAGGAAATATTTGAGCTTTTTAGTACTATGGGTAATGTCATGGGAGGACACTGTCATCCAAATTATTACAATAGCTTCCTAACTAGTCTCTCCTCTTCACTGCTTACCCTGTGAAGAAGTGAACTGAAGAAACCAGAGTCCACTTAAAACATAAGTTGTAGCCCTCAGTTCCTCCATTGATTCCCCACCTCACTCACAGTAACAGCTGATGTCCTGACAAGTCCTGAGGAGGCTATGCAGGATTGCCCCTCCTCCCTCCCACAGCACTCCCTCTTCTGGGCTTGTGTCCTACATTCTCCCCAACTCTCCTCTTTCCCCTTAACTCCAACCTACTGCCCTACTTCCCACTTTTAAAACATGCCAGAAGCCCTCCTTCGTGAGCGCCCTTTTATTACATTTTCTCAGTACCTCCGAGAATGCTCACTCTAGATACTCTCCTAGTTCATCTCTTACCTCCTTCATATATTTGTTGAAATGTCACATTTCTCAGTCTTCCTTGACCATACTATTTAAAATCGCAGCTATCATCCCCGTTCCCATTGCCTAAAGTCCTTTTTTCTTCATTTTGCTTTTCTTTTAAGATCTGATAACCTGATTATCTGAGCCCCAACTATATTATAAGCTCAATCAGAATATGAGATTTTATGTTTTTGTTTTGTTTATCATTTAATTTCCCAGTATCTGGAAAAATGCCTGACTTATAGTAGGATTTATTTTAAAAATTAAATAAATTTAAAACTTTAATCAGTGTTCATGAGATGCATTACTTTGATTTTAATAATAGTTTTTTAAAAAGCAGAAATATTAAATGGTTAAAAACGATGTTGCCATAGACAACATATAATTTGGGTGTTCAAGGTAGGCATTTGAGTTATTAAAAATTGAAATATAAATTCTTTCCGTTTTTAGAATACAACCAATACTTCAGGAAATTATTGGTGGAACAGGGGGACATTTTAAAGTAGCAACATTTAATTGGGAATATCTGAACTCACACTATGAAATGTGATAAAGAATTATGCATGACTGTATATGTACCACCTACACACATGCACATAATAAAATTAATGCAGCTCATTTCTAGAAACTAGCACATCTTGTTATAGTGCATCTGTTGAATTTCTCATTCACTGAGAATTATTAAAATCTGAAACCAAAATGACTAAAGGACTATGTTTTCATTTTCTTCTCATTGAGGCATGCTCCATAGTGTTCATATAATATTTAATCTACAGTAAGATAGCTCCGATAAGTTAGAACTTTCCAAAATTCACACAAGTACCAATTTCTACCTACCATTGTGTGAAAAGCATATCTAAATTGTAAACTTTATCAGTTGTAGATTTGTCACTCTCTCTCTGTTTTAAACATATTACCAATTAACTGATGATATATTATACTAAAGAACAATCATGACTCTTGAAAAAGGAAGAGAATATTTAGTACAGCCACCTGTTAGGAGAAGAATCTCTTTGTAGGCTACAGTTCTCATCAGTGAATGCCGTCTTTGGACAACTTACTTCTACTGCGGGCTCCAACAAAGGGATGGGGAATATAGGCTTTCCTGGCTTGTGACATTAAGTGATTCGTTAGTCTGAAATCCTTTAAAGTTATTGCCTCTATAGTGTTTCCTATGTCATATTGTGAAATGTAACCCTCTGTTGTTGTAGTTCAAAAATTTGCAATTCATCACCAGGTATGGATTCCACAATTGTTGCTTCATCCCTTGGAAGAGAGTGAGGCAAGTTTTCTTTCCAGCTTCATATCCTTTTCATGAATGAAGGAACTCAAATCTACTGCTTGGTAATGTATATGATGGATTTTGAGGTAAATTCCCTGACCTGAAGCTACCACAAGTATGAAATCTGCAAGAGGCTTCTGAATTTATCTTTTAGAAGAACAGGAACCATTGGACTCTGGAGAAAATAAATAGCAGCTATAGAAAGTATGGAGGACTCCAGGTTGGATTAGAGATGTCAGAAATAACTAAGATGTTCATTTAAGGGCGACTAAGGGAAAATAAAAGGATTTGAGTTGTTTGTCTTGGCTGAAAGCACTTTAAATGGAGAAAAGCAACTACGGCACTTATTTATAAACTTAGGTAAGGAATTAAATTGAATTTCACTGGGTCCTGTGATAGCTCTTTCCATGGACTTAGCCTATATTTTATTGTATTTCATTCTAAGACTGTCTTTTGACCAAATGAGCTTTTCCAGAATAAAGTATTTCAAAGTAACATCAGCTCTACCTTTCTCTAAAAGGTATCTATTGCTGTTTACTACCATAATGAATAGATACATTTTCATCCACTTAGTGGGAACAGGATCACACTGCTCAGTTTTATAATAATAATTTCATTTATTGCATGCCCATGTGCTATGCACTGTAGATACATTATATCATCTGATATTCACAAACATTTTGAGAAAGAGGCAATGTTTTCTATAGTTTATTAATGAGGTCATAAAGGTTATAGGACTTTCTTGTGGATAGAAAACTTGGAGGTGACAAAGCTATTGCTTGAAATCAGGACTGTTTGATTGGGAATGATTAGTACTTAGGAGTAAGACAACCAGGCATGTACATCAGAATCACATGAGAATTTTTCCAAAACACACAGTCCAGGCAACAGCATAGATTTATTTAGGACCAGAATAGTTGCACTTTATAGAGCTGCTTGTGTGGCTAAAATCTTCAGGTCTAAGGGAGGGATCCAAGTTTCATTTCTCCAATGCTGCCATTCACAAATGATGATGAAGGCAGCACTCCAGGCCGTGCATATTTACATAGGATACATGTGGGACTTTTGGTTAGGGTTCTACTTGTATTATCATTATTGAGTGCCTAATGAGTGTTAATTAAGAAACGCATTTCCCTTCCCACTGAGGAGGGGCAGGACCAAAGGGTTGGGGCAAAGTTTTATTTACTCTATCCAGGAAGGGAACCAACAGAGCAGAGCAAAAGAAAACACACAAAATAATTTAGAAAAGTCATGTTTTTTTCCAAAAAAAAAAGATATTAAGTTTTTTTCTTGGATAAAGTTCTGGGAGATCAGAAAATGTTAGTATAGGGCAGGCAAAACTGTATGTCTGTTACCTTAGGGTAGTTTTCTGGGCCTGAGAATTAGATTTATATAACATAGATTAATGGGAAAACACCATACAAATTTATACAACTTTTATGTGATGTGGGAGCCCTTGAAAGAAAATGAAGACTCAAAGATGTGGCAAAACCTTAATGTTTACATAGAAGGTAGAGCCAATTGTGGGAAAGTAGGCTATGTGAAAAGGATAAAGAAAGATGAGAATTCTTTTAACAGGGTCTGTTTGTAAAGAATTCCCTCAGTCTCAACTTCTTGTCCTTGACTATAAAAATGTTACTTTCCTTTGGTATAGAAAGGACATCTTTCACACAAGAATTTCATTTCCTGTTTATAAGAAAAAAAAAAAAGGTCAGAATGTTTTTCTTACATCTGCTGTTTTTCTAGTGCTTTTAGCTCAAAATAATCTGTATGGAAAGTGACATATTTGGGGGTGGCATATTCTGCTAACCTTGACTGGTCTGATACTTCCTTCCTGAAACCATAGCTGTTAATAAAAGTGGCCCTGGATGGCTTAAATAACGTGGTCCTGGATAGCTGCCAGTGCCTGAGCCACGGAGAGGGGACTAGCCAGAAGAAGGTCTTGAATCTTCACAGGGAAGTCCATGGAATTGAAATCTCTTGGACTGGACTGCTGATAATGAAGAAACGGTATTAAAAAATAGCATAAGCGAAAGGCACTGGGTAGTCTCTAGTAGTTTCTCCTGGAGAAAACAATTCCAGCCAGGGGCTGTTTATGTATTTATTCATTCATTAAACAAACATTTACTAAGTCTTTTCTCTGTACTTGTACTAGGTCCTATAATGCAAAGTTAACTGATCAGCCTGGTTTTTAGGGAGGGGAACTCTAGTGAGTGAAAAAGGCCTTCAAACAAGTAAGTGTAGCCATCTTTTGCATTGCTGATGATTCATCTTGCATTTTGTTTTTTGCGACTTAGAGAGAAACTCTTCCGTCCATTTCTGGAAGTGAGAAATGTATTAGGAAGTAACAAAATAGTGCTCACTCCCATCCAGGATGGAAGGCAAATCTTTCTCCTCAAAACTGGACGACTGTGTGTTTGTGTTCTAAGCACTAAGGCCTCTTTATGATAATTGATCAAGGTTTTGTGGATGAATGATCAACCCCAATTAAGTGAGGGGAAAAAATCGAATTGTAGAAGAAAGATACTGGGTCCCAGAGTTTAATGTTTGAGTTCAGTACCTATGAAAGCTCAGAGTCTGGCAGGAACCCCAGGAAGAACTGAATTCAGTGGACTGGGATGGGGGGCACTAGTAGGGTCCTATGTAAGTGAATGCCCAGGAGCTAGAGGATGGACTGGGGATGGGTCACTGAGTAACATCGGCCTCACTCCCGGGTCATCCAATCACAAGAGTCAACACAATGTCCTGACCACAGCTCAGTCTCTGAACACCTAGTCAAAGCAGTTCTGGGCAAGGAGACTCATAAGACCTAGAGAACAGCGTGGAGTTTTTGAACCTATACTTTAACAGGGCTAAATTAGGTAGTAAAAGAACCAATGAAGGGACATAAAGGAGTGGACACCTCTGGGATAAATTATTATATATATAACTCCAATATCAGCATTTTCTTTAAGATCACTTCCCTCCACTATAGAGTTCAAGAATAGGTGATTTAAACAATGGAAATTTATTTTGTCACAGTTCTAGAGGCTAAATCAAGGTGCCAGCCACTTTGGTTTCTGGCAAGGATTTTCTTGGCTTGTAAACATCACCTTCTCACTGTGCCCTCACAGGACAGGGAGAACAAGTGTTTGGTATATTTTCTTCGAAGAGCACTGCTACCATCAAACCAGGGCCTCATTCTTATGACTTCATTTACCTTTTGTCAGCTCCTCACAGGCCCTGTCTCCAAATAGAGTCACATTAGAGGTTAGGGCTTTAACATATGAGTTTGGGGGGAACACCACATTCAGTCCATAACAGTGAGTCTATGGACATTTAATTTAAGGTATTAATAGAGCCTCAAATTTCTGGGATCTAGGTTTACAACTGTTTGGGGGTTTTTCCAATTTTAATTCTTTGGTTAGCTAAAACAAATACAATTTACAGAGACAAAACTGCTTCAGAGTTATAATTTACAATTAAATACATGTCCAAGGATAGAAATGTTTAATTTCACAAATAAGTGATTCCTAAATATAAGACTCGTGCTAGTAGTTCACGTGTTTTATGAGTTCATGGTAACGTTTTCTGTTTTCTATTACAAGAATCGGGTATCAACTTGGGTATCAACTTGCTACTGAAGTTGAAAACAGCGTATTTACTAAAGATACTGTTAGCCTTAAGCCTGTTTGTGAGACATTCTTGTGATTACTTTATGGTCATAATGTTTAACCCTTGGAGTTCACAGTTTAGAAAAATCAGCTGTTCAGTTGGAGAGCTGCTTCAGAGAGTTTAATTTATAAATCTTCTAACTCTTTGGTTTTATAATACTCAATTATTCTTCATGTTTTTCTAACAACTCCCATTGTATTCAATTTACCCGAAATAGGAACTCTTAATTCTTATCATGTCTGTTTATTATAGTAACTCTAAAAAAATATAATAGAGAACATTCCAAGACCTAATAATTCATTAGAAGGTTCTTAATGCCTGACAACGCTATACAATTTATAGCAGGCACCAGTTGAAGATACAAGTAATAGGCAAAGTAAGGCATATAATATGACAGAAAACATTTTGAGATTTTTCATTTCATTGACACTATACTAAATAGATTGTACTTTATACTGTTAGAATTTTGAAATCATCAAAAAGTAGTAAATTGTTTATAGTTTTGTTTTAAATATTAACCCAGAAGATTTGAAAAAACAAATATATGCAAGGAGATGAATTAGAGTAGTATTGAGCTGGACTGTTCTAGATGTGGCAAGCGCTTGAGCTAGGGCAGTAATATCAGGGACGTATCATATGTTAGTAGTATCAGGCGGTAGTATCCTAGTTGAATATCTGGGAAATACTGATTAAAATCCAACAAAATGTTTTATTTCCCCATTATTGCCCAGTTCCATTCCAAGCAAACAATACTTAGACTTGATGAGACATTGAAAGATGGTAGGCTATGACTGGGACTTTTTGAGATCAAGATAATAAGCCTACTGTTATCATTTAAGATGTAAAATAATTATTATTTTTGATGTCTTGTTACACAAGAAAAGCACTATGTGCTTCACGTGTTATTCTATTTAATTTATAAAATACTCATAATCACTTGGCAGTTGAATGTTAAATATTGGGATTTAGAAAGTAACTTGGTGTCAGTTTACTGTTTTATTTACTAGATCATGATTTTCCCAGATTTCTATCTAAAGTCTAAAGAATATATACCTTCAAAATGGAACCAGATCCCTCACACTAGGGTTCTAGCAAAATATACATAGTTATTATGCATGATATATTAAAATTAAAGCACTGAATATGGACTAGGTACATTATTATTAATAATAAAACTATTAATATTTAAATATAATTTCTAGGAGAAAATGTGCTATTCAAAACAGTGTTCTTGCTTTAGTCATAATTATACATGTTAAGCATTCAAATTAATTAAAATTAAGTCAATAAAAAGGTAGATATGTGCTTAGATCTGGAAAGATACTAATGTCGATCACAAAAAAAAACCAAAAATATTTGGGTAGAACAAGAATCCGGACCATAGTTATTTAAACCACAGATTCAAAATTATCCAGGACATTTACTTGCCTCACTTTTTGTCTATCAGTCAACTTTCTTCCCTCAGACTACATTTTTCAACTAAAAACAAGGCTCTCTGGCAGCTTCCACTTTCACATCTTCTCTGTATCTTGACCAGTGTGGGAAAAAGTTCTTTTCCTCTAGCAAGGTTTAAATAAATAAACACACACACAAACAGTAACAAACTTATATATGGCTTGCCAGGAGGATGGATTATTCTCCAAGACAAGACCAAGCTAAATCATATTTTAAGCTCTGTGTCTGGGGTGAGAAGATAGCATGATTATCAGTACAATCAGACCATGACTAGAACTGGGGGAAGACAAGTGATTTCCCAAAAGAAAAGCTTGTAAGACAGGTGTGGGCACTGGCAAAAAGGCAGTATACTGGACAGTCAGTCCAACTGCGGTCTACTGAATCTCCCACTGAATTATACTAAACTAGATTATCAGTCATGTCATGAATATAGAGAAAATATTTTATCCTTTATAAGAGCTTAATAAATATTAATATAATTAATGTAAACTGAAGCTAAGATAGTTTAGATATATGCAATATGTTCGTTGGTAAACAATTAGAAAACTTTGGTTTTAAAGGAAATTATTTTAAAAGAACATATTACGTAGATGGAGAGTCAATAAATGATGTTAGAACAACTAGACGGGCTTCTGGCAAAAAGTAAAGGTAAAGTTTTTTCATAACTTTAGCAGAAGAAAATGGGATAAAGATGTAGATGTTGAAATCATAAAAACACTAAATAACCTATAGTGGTATAAAACATTATATTGGGGAAGATTTTTAAAAAATGAAATAAAATTCTCAAGTCCAGAAAAAATATTTGAATATATATCTTTGATGCAGATATATATACACACAGATACATATATACACATATACATACACACACACACACACACACACACAAAGATTCCAAAAAGTAAAGCCAAAGGAAAGGAGTTTGTTTCTCCAGGAGATACAAAGCATTGATATATCAGTAAGAAAAATGTCTGTCAACCCAGCAGAAACAAACTTGGACAACTCATTGGAAGAAAGAAAGGAAGAAAAAAGGAGGAAAATTCATAGAATAAGAAATACAAATAACCTTTTTTTTTGTTTTTGACAGAGACTTGCTCTGTCATCAGGCTGGAATGCAGTGGCAGGATCTCTGCTCACTGCCACCTCCATCTCCCTGGTTGGATTCTCCTGCTTCAGCCTCCCGAGCAGCTGGGACTACCATGCCCAGGTTATTTTTACATTTTTAGTAGAGACGGGATTTCATCACGTTAGCCAGGATGGTCTCCATCTCCTGACTTCGTGATCTGCCATCCTCAGCCTCCCAAAGTGCTGGGATTACAGGTGTGAGCCACCGCGCCCAGTCACAAATAACTTTTAAAACATGTAAATAGAGATATATTCAAAGTAGAATTCCTTTTATTTGCCATCAAGTACATAAAGATAATATGCAATATAATACTTCGTAATCCAAGGCACAAAGAAACAGCACTTTCAGACACAGAATATAAATTGAAACAACCTCTATGAAGTCTAATTTGAAAATTATCATTTTAATTCAAAATATCAATTTAAATGCAAAGCGCACATTCCCATTGAATGCTTAGTTCCATTTTTGAGATTTCACCTATGTTTAATATTATATGCTTTAAAACTGTTACTTGTGCAAGGGTATTCATTGTACTCCTATTTAAAATAGCAGGAGAAAAGACTTCACCAGTCTCCCATAAGTGGTGCCTTAGTCCATTCAGGCTTCTATGAGAGAATACCATAAACTTGTCAACAACAGGCATTTATTTTTTTACTATTCTGGAGGATAGGAAGTCCAGAATTAAAACCCTGGAAGATTCAATACCTAGTGAGGTCCTGCTTCCTGGTTCATAGATGGTTGTCTTTTTGCTGCAACCTCACCCAATGGAAGAGGTTGCAGCAAAAGATTTCTCCAGAATCAAGGATTCTCCTTTGATTTAAATATTAGTCCAGAAGATTTGAAAAGACAAATAAATGGAAGGAGATGAATTAGAAGAGTACTGAGCTGTTCTAGATGTGGCAAGAAAATATACTTTTTTCCTCCAAGAAAACAAAAACAAAAACACAAGGATCTCTCCAGAATCTTTTGTAGGACACTAATCCCATTCATAAATCACTTCCCAAAGGCCCTGCCTCCAAATTACCATCACATTGGGGATTAAGTTTCATCACAGCAATTTGCCAGGGGTGGGCTGGGGCAGCAAACATTCAGGCCATAGCAAATGTGACCATGGTTTAATAATAAAATGAAATTTTACTGTAAATATGTATATCAATTTTACTACACAGGTGTATGTATATATTTACTACAGATATAATTAATTACTACACAGATGCAAAAATTAAAAAAAAATTAAAAGCCTGAATAAGCCCTTTATATACTGATGTGGAATGACTTTATTTTTAAGAAATTAAAAACAGCAAGGTGCATGTATTAGTCAGTTTTCTAGTGTTCCTGCTCTAACAAATGAACACAAACTTACAGGCTTAAAATAACACAAATTGATTATCTTACAGTTCTGTAAGTCAGATGTTTGAGACACGTCCCATCGGGGTAACTCCAAGTGTTTTCAGGGTTGCATTTATTTCTGGAGACCTAGGAGAGAATCTGCTTCCTTGCCTTTTCCAGCTTCTAGAGACACCCACATTCTTTGGCTCATGGCTCATTTTCTTCATCTTGAAAGCCAGTGACATCACACCAGTCTCTTATCCTTCTTCAGTCACTCCTTTCTCTAATCACCAAAGTCCCTCTTTCCACGTAGATTTACATATTCACAGGTTTTAGACATCAGGGCATGGATGTTTTCAGGGACCATTATTCTGTCTACCACAATACAGAACCATGTGAATAGAATGGTAATGATGCTTTTAAAATGATATTATATATATATATATATACTTACATGTGGTATTGTTAATGTTGGCTGTCCAATGAAAGAGGGATGACCTAGAAGTGAGAGAGAGATTTTTTCTTGTTTTTTTTTTTTTTATTTTGTGTACCTTTTGAATTTCGAATCATTTAAATATTATCATACAAAATCCACATGTTTAAAGGATACAACCAAGTCTCTTTACAAAATATAAAATGAAGATCGGTGTAGATTGATTTTTTTTTTACAGTCAGAGACTGTGAACCCTAATATTTGATGAACAATACATGTGGCCTAGGAACACCCCAGGGGCCTGTAGAGGAGCACCCAGTGGTGAGTGAGCTAAGGCAGAGTGCTAGGATGTGGTCACCAACACAGGGCAGGAATAGCAGGGGATGCCTCATTGATCTGTTCTTGCTGCTAAGGTCTCCCTGTATTTTTATGTTAGCAATCCCACAAGAGCCTGTAGTGAATCTTGCATTACAACCAGTGACAAGAGAAAAAAAAAAGGAGTGCAAAAAATTCTGTTCGTTGTATTAATATTATCCCCTTCAGATTGTCAGCTGGTGGATGTTCCAATTATGAAAGACAGAATACAGAGGCAAAATAAGAAAAGTCCATCCCTTTCTCAAGGTTTTATACCTGAAACTATGACTGAGGGGCGGAGCAAGATGGCCAAATAGGAACAGCTCCAGTCTCCAACTCCCAGCGCGAGTGACACAGAAGACGGGTGATTTCTGCATTTTCAACTGAGGTACTGGGTTTATCTCACTAGGGAGTGCCGGACAATTGGTGCTGGTCAGCTGCTGCAGCCCGACCAGCGAGAGCTGAAGCAGGGCGAGGCATCGCCTCACCTGGGAAGCCCAAGGGGGAAGGGAATCCCTTTTCCTAGCCAGGGGAACTGAGACACACAACACCTGGAAAATCGGGTAACTCCCATCCCAATACTGTGCTTTAAGCAAACAGGCACACCAGGAGATTATATCCCACACCTGGCCAGGAGGGTCCCACGCCCACAGAGCCTCCCTCATTGCTAGCACAGCAGTCTGCGATCTAACCGCAAGGCAGCAGTGAGGCTGGGGGAGGGGCACCCGCCATCGCTGAGGCTTAAGTAGGCAAACAAAGCCGCTGGGAAGCTCGAACTGGATGGAGCTCACAGCAGCTCAAGGAAGCCTGCTTGTCTCTGTAGACTCCACCTCTGGGGACAGGGCATAGCTAAACAACAACAACAACAACAAAAGCAGCAGAAACCTCTGCAGATGCAAGTGACTCTGACTGACAGCTTTGAAGAGAGCAGTGGATCTCCCAGCACGGAAGTTGAGATCTGAGAAGGGACAGACTGCCTGCTCAAGTGAGTCCCTGACCCCTGAGTAGCCTAACTGGGAGACATCCCCCACTAGGGGCAGACTGACACCCCACACCTCACACGGTGCAGTACACCCCTGAGAGGAAGCTTCCAAAGAATCAGACAGGTACATTCGCTGTTCAGCAATATTCTATCTTCTGCAGCCTCTGCTGCTGACACCCAGGCAAACAGGGTCTGGAGTGGACCTCAAGCAATCTCCAACAGACCTACAGCTGAGGGTCCTGACCGTTAGAAGGAAAACTATCAAACAGGAAGGACACCTACACCAAAACCTCATCAGTACGTCACCATCATCAAAGACCAGAGGCAGATAAAGTCACAAACATGGGAAAAAAGCAGGGCAGAAAAGCTGGATATTCAAAAAATAAGAGCGCATCTCCCCCTGCAAAGGAGCACAGCTCATCGCCAGCAACGGATCAAAGCTGGATGGAGAATGACTTTGACGAGATGAGAGAAGAAGGCTTCAGTCCATCAAACTTCTCAGAGGTAAAGGAGGAATTACGTACCCAGCACAAAGAAACTAA
>NW_012116555.1:2871307-2890088 GCF_000951035.1 Colobus angolensis palliatus
TATAAATAAATAAATAAATAAAAGAAACTATGACTTGGGGACACACATACACACACACACACACACATATATATATATATATATATAACAATAAATATAACTGATATGGAAGTAAAAGTTTTTCTTATGGAGATTCAGTTAGTTAAAATTAACTAAAGATATTTTCAAAGACTGTGTTCCTATCCAAAAATTCATTAAGAATATGACAGATAATTGAATAGAAAATTGAGCAAAGATGCCAGCAGGAAACTCACAGATGTAAATACCTAAATAGCTTAAAAACACATAAGCCACTTAGCCATACTTGTACTAAAAATTAAACACAAATCAAAGTAAAAAGAAATATCATTTTATACTTAATAGATCAGCATGTTTTAAAATTTTACAATGCAAAGTATTGATACACATTTGTAGAATCTTTAACTTTGCAATGCAATTTGGCAAAAACTAGCAAATGTGAACATACACCATGACACGGAAATTCTACCACCAGATATACACTAATGAAACTGTCACCTGTCCACAAAAAGACATATAAGATGGCTCATAGCAGCACTGATTTTTAAATAAGAGGAAAAACTCAAATGGCCATCAAAGAAAATAGATACACGAATTACAATACTATCTCTAATAGAGTACGGTATCACAGTGAAAATGTATCATCATGAATTAATCTCACAAATAATGGTAATTAGAGAGAAAGCAAGCTGAAGAAAAATACCTATAACATGATACCTTATATAAGACATTTTAAAAATGTAAAATAACATATGTCAACCTTTGTAGTGAAAGATGAATATGGGAATGGTGAACACCAAATGTAGAATAGTTATTTCCCTTGGAGACTGTGGTTATATCATATGGAAGAGGAAAAGGAGATCATCAGCAAGGAGTATATCCAGAAATTCAAAAACATTTAGAATATTTTACTCTCAAAGTCTGGTGGTCTTGAGTATTTGTTATATTATTAAAAATATCTAAAATATTTCAAAATGTATTAAAACCTCAATGCCTTCTATTATTGTGTAAAACTTCGGCTCACAGTCTGATTACAGTAAAAATCTATGTAAACAAATACAGCTGTATCTGTATCTGTATCTTTCAGTGAGAGAAAACCTATAAATGGTGACTTAACAAAGACCAAGATAGCAGTTTATGTCTCTTATATGTTACTAAAGAGATAAACACAGGAAAGATGGTGAGTTCATAATCATTACGATGTCAAGTTTCTTCTGTTTGTTTCTTTGTTTTCTCTGCCATCCCCAACATTTAAATGGCTTTCACTTCTTGACCAGAGTTGGCAGATTCAGCTCCAGTCATTACACCTATTTTTCAGCCAGTTATTAACAGGAAAATAGGAGAATGGCATGCCGGTTCCCTTTATATACACTCAAAATAAATTTGAGCATATTATTTCAGCTTGTATGCCACTGGCCACAACCGCCATGTTGTGATGCCGAATTGCAAGGGAGACTGGGAAATAGTTTAGTCATTAAGAAAAAGGACAAATTATTGATTAGAAAATGAGGCAAATTTCTATTCAAGGTAGCAACATGCATATTTTTTCAGACATTTGACTGCTGTTGTTGACATTAATTTTATAATTTTTTAAAAATTATTATTATAAAAATATTTTGGGTTAGTGCTGATCTGTTTACTGATTATAACACCAGAACCATATAATTTTTAAGATTATAACACTTCAATATGATGCCAATGTTAATACATTTGAAATACATAATATATAATACATTTCTATTTTTACATCAAATATTTATTATTCTTCTAGATAAAATTTACAATCAAATTACAAGTCCTTCCTCCCTATACCTCCCATCCACCGATCCCTATATAATTTGAAAATTCACATATGATATCTTTAAATTCAGTTTTTCCGTTGTATGTTTTAGATGACATAGCTCTGTCCCTACTACTATAAATATAATTCAGCAAAATTTTATGTTTTTATTAAAATGTTTGATATCTCTTTTTCAACTTTAGGCACACATTACAATTTCTATATCCTTTTTTTTATTTAACATCTCTCAAAGGCTAAGAACATACTAATTATTCTCTTCCACAATTCTGTTTTGTAAATTTTCTATATTCATATTTGAGCTATACAATTTGATTTTTAGTACACAAAAATTCATTAAATGAATTATTTGTCTTTTCAAAGTAAAATAAAGCTCTTTTTTTTTAATGCATTTTCCCTTGAATTCTATTTTTTCATAAATTATGGTCATTGCCTATGCATTTGATTTATAGGTTCCTAATTAATTTTTGTGTATTCTTTAATTTCCAACCTCTAATTTTCCTAGACTGTGTTTCTTAAGAGCAGTCTATAGTTGAATTTTTTAAAATTTGGGGCATGTTACTTTTATACAGATGTTTCCATAACCTATGTGGTTGGTTATATTTCTCTCACCTATTTTTTTCTCTTTCACTATATGAACTATGTTTCGATTCTACAGTGATTTGTAATTCATGCACCTGAAATATTCAAATGATTTCCTTTAAGTTTCTCAAAAACATGATTCGTTATATACTTCTCAAGTTAATCAATAATAAGTCATCTTTTGCTTATTCTTTACATAAGACTGTAAAATTAGAACCCTTTATTTTTATCCCCTACTTTCTACCACCCCACTTTTCTCCCTCCACCAACACAAATGTAGTGTTCTTACAGTAGACTGGTCACTTGCACACAAATAATTGCTATTAAATTACATCATATTTTACACTTATTTTTAATGGTCCCATTTTTATAACCATAATTAGACCAATTATTTTAACCTTACGTTTAATCAGTTTCAATATTCTCTACCTGCTTTCTATCTCACAGTGTTCTTATGCTTGTGCTTTTAATCTTGGTTTTGTTTTGTTGGCTGAAGTGAGCTTTTTCAAGGTCACTGAAACCATATATTTCTAAAATACTTTATGGCCAGGATTGTGTTCTATTTCTATCTTACATAAAAGCAAATCAAAAGAATATACAATTCTTTGCTCATAATCTTTTCCTCACGAATTTAGACTGATCTCTCTTTCTGAACTTTTTTGGTTTTAAACATCTTTAAGAATTCAGTAAAAGAGCCTTTACATAGAAAACAAGTATTCTGTTCAAAATAGTAACAAAATTTTACATGGGCTTTTATAATTCAAGGATTGCCTGAAGCTCACGCATTAATCTTCAAGAAATTCTTAAAAAAGACAGTTCTAAGGTACGTATGAAACCAATCTTCCAATCCTTATGGTTAAATATTTTATTTACCTAAATATGTTATTTGTAAGATTTTCTCTTCATCACATTAATTCAGATTTTTTTCCTTGCTTATGCTGGTCTGAAGTTACCTTTTGATTTTTTTGTTTTGTTTGTTGTTTTTGTTTTTTTTTTTTTTGGTTTTTGGTTATTTTTTTTCCTAGTGCCCTGGGTCCTGGTAAACTGACCTGGCTTATATGAATCATAAATGGCTTTCCTGTCCTCTGGTTTCAAGCTGGATTCGACCTAAGGGAGGCACCAGTAGGAGAGAGGAGAGCAGCAGAAAAATGACTCTAGTTTATTTCCCAGGCTTTCTGCCTCCATGCTATGTTGCTGGAGGTTGACTGCATCCCCCAGTGATGGCACATGGCTCTGGACAAGGGTCACTCACCAGACAGCTACTCTCTCTGGGTTCTCAGTGCCACTTTCTCCCTTCCTTTCAGGCCTGAGGTGACTAATGTAGTCAACTAATTCCTCTGATTCTTCTTCCTTCTCATGACTTCCACTACTTAGTCGTTTGTTGGTACATGCTTTCTACTTACTATATTTTTCTTACCTGTCTTTTCTTCCTTCTTTCTTCCTTCTGTCTGCTTCTTTATCCCTTGTGTCTGCTTCTTTCCCCCTTGTGTCTGCTTCTTTCTCCATGTGTCTAATAAGGGAGAACAATAACCTTAATTCAGTATTTAGCATGGAACAACCTCCTATCCCGCATCATCCTACAAATGGCTGATACGGGAAACAGGCAGCAATCGCTGATACAATGTCACGAAGCACAGGTGAGTAGAGTCCTGATAGGATAAAACATTTAGTAAGAAATCCCTCACCAGTGGCCTAAAAACATGGTAGAGATCCTGCAGATGAAGGGACTAGAATACGTAATTGTAACATAACTGTCTGACTTTTGTAATATATCTGCTTAAATTGTTTATCTCAATCAGTACTGATCTAGAAGCTCTCACACTGCAGTCTGCTGGTGAACAGTGATGTTACCTCTATTCTTCTAAGATTCTGAGCACTCCTCCAATCACTATCCATACTTCATGGATCCACACATACATACACACAAGCACACATGTTAACCCCAAGCAGAAAGGCCTCCACTCTTCACTTATTCCTGTGCCCTTAATTTTAAAACTTCTTATTTTCCTGTCTCAGAGACCATAACATTTGGGGACATGACAGGGAGTGAAATGTATGGAATGTAAGAGTTTTTCCATTGATTTTATATGGAAACCAGAGGAGAGGTTTTAAAAAATTTTTGAGTGTTTTTTTTTTTCTTTTTGTGATTTACATTAGACTTTTTCTAATTATAACTTCGTTGTTTTCATTCCAAACCTTTGGTTCTCTTCCTCAAGAAAATGTATTGTTTTTAGTTGGATTCTTATTCTCCTTCCTCCAAAACAAAACTTGTCCTCATTATTTTCCTTGTTCTATTTTTGATTTCTTTATAACATCAACTCTGTTGCTTATACATGCCAATAAGGATTTCAATTTTTTCATCATTTTTTTAGACCTTTTTCACTTTTTTCTCATCGTTCCCTTTATCTAATTTATGTCACCTTTGCATCTTATTTTGTTGATTTTTAATTTTTTTTTTTAGTTTGGATTTTTGTGGGTGCACAAAATACAATACATGGTATATATATATACACAGTAGGTGTATAGGTATATATATTTACGGGGTGCATGAGGTATTTTGATATAGCATGCAATGTGTAGGGGGTATCCCTCCCCTCAAGCATTTAGTTTTTGAATTCAATTCCTTTTTTTTTGAGACAGAGTCTCACCCTGTTGCCCAGGCTGGAGTGCAATGGTACAATCTCGGCTCACTACAACCTCTGCCTCCCAGGTTCAAGCTATTCTCCTGCCCCAGCCTCCGAATTACACTCTTTAAGTTATTTTTAAATGTACAATTATTATTGACAATAGTCTCTCTGTTATGCTATCAAATACTTGGTCTTATTCATTCTTTCAACTTTTTTATACCGTTAATCAACAAAGAAATGTAAATCGAAACTACAATGAGATATCATTTAGTTGATTTTTTAAAAGATCCTCCCATTGTAATTTATCTCAGTAATTCTTCTTCTATGACTTTCTGCTCCAGTTTCATGGGTGCCTCATCTTCATTAACTTACAAGTCCAGCTTTTGAAGTTTATTCTAATTATTTCCTAATAACTTTTAGAATTATTTTTCCCATTTACTGTGTAATTCCAAAATTTCACACTTTTTGTTGTTGTTTCTCGTTTACTTTTCTTCAAAGATAAGTGATCTAATCTCAGAATTTGCCAGCTGAGAGGAAATATGGTTTGCATGTGGCCCCCACTCCTTGTCCACTTGGAACCTGATAAAATCGTGTTCTTAGATTTACAGCTGGAGCACAAGTATTATTCTCACTGGCTTGCCAAGTTCTAGTATTAGACAGCTTCATCTCCCACAGATCTATTGGACCTTAATGGAGACTTTTTGGGAGTTTCAATTTCCACAATGAGGCAGCAATTGGAGAAATCAGTTTGGCAATCTTGGGCATCAGAGTGTTGTGAGGGAGGGGAAAGAAGGGTGGCATGGAACAATTCCCTCCAGGATAGAAGGATGACTACTCAGCTTTCTCATTGGTATTAATATGTTTCTCTGAATTACTGGGCAGAAAGTACAAGAAGACGAAATTGTTTTTTCTATATTACTTGTTGATGGATGGAGAATAGGCAGTCCACAAACTGTTTTTTCTTCAAAGACTTTCTATCACCTGTAGTTAGTACACTCCTCTGAAACTGTAGGCATTTTGTTGGTTTCCAGAGTTAGTTAATATTTGATTTTTGTTTTCTTCATCTTTGGATTTCAAACAAAAAATTGAGGGTTTTCAAACAAAGATCGAAATCTGTTAATTACATACCATTTGAACAGGAATTTAACTAAAAATCTTAAATTAAAAACAGTGTTGGACAAGCAAGGAAAAAACAAACATAATCTATAATTCTTTCTCCTTGCTACCAACCACTTTTATTTAAGTTATATTTGGCTCCTAAAATAGTAATTCTAGAAGAATAGACTTTGAATATGGCCTAGGGCATGGTATCATGTCAGAATAGCTATTGGTTTTTGAAGTGCCACAGTGTAGGTATAGATATAGCCCACTAAAATTATTGCTATGTGTATGTCTTATATCTATAATGTATATGTCTGAATGTATATATATACACGTCTTATATGTAAAGATAATTTTAACAATTATTATAAAAATTGCATGAGATTTATATTGAAAAATCTAAAGACACATTTTCTTTTTTATCTTAGTAACTAGAAGAGTAAACTGGATAGTTTAATCCGTAGATTTCTCAGTTCCCTATCTGAAAAATAAAAATACTTTCAAAATTATTTGCCAAACTCTTAATCACATAAAATATAGAGAAATCAAAAAGAGATTAACAACGGTAAACTTGAAGTATTGACCTAACAATCATTTATTTGAGATTTTTTTCAGTGATATTATGTATCAATTTCTTATTTATTTGTTTAATGCTTATCTTTCCTGACTGGAACCTAAACTCTTTCACTGTTTTAGTCTTTTTCATGTCCCAAGACCTAAGGACAGTTCTCGGTCCGTAATGAGCTGAGTATTTGTTGAATGAATAAATAAATAAGCCAGCAGGGTGCTGGAAATATAAACATAGTTTATAATCCTTGACTTGCTGGGTTTCACATTAGCCTTAACTCATGAATTTGAAGTTTAGAACATTTTGTGTGCATTTGTTCAAGTGAAAGTTCATAAAGATAGAGTAAAATATGCTAGTTAAGAATGAACTCAAATTTTGAGAAATAATAAGTCCAAGGTACTGTAAACCAAAAAGTATCTGAGAGAGATCTTAATTAATTTAGAGATTCATTTTGTCAAGATTAAGGACCGTGGCCTGGGATGCAGCCTCAGGAGGTACTGAGAATATGTGCCCAAGTTGATTGAGTTTCAGCTTGATTTTATACATGTTGGGGACACATAAGTTACAGACAAAGACATAAATCAATACATGTAAGGTATACATTGGTTCAACCTGGAAAGGCAGGACATCTAGAAGTGGGTGGGGCATGCATAGGGCTTCCAGGTCATAGGTCAATTCAAAGATTTCCTGATTGGCAATTGATTGAAAGAGTTAAGCTCTTCCTGAAGAGCTGAAGCCAGCTTGAGTTAAGATAAGGTGGAGGGGATTGTGGAAACCAAGGATCTTGTCATATAGGTGAAGCCACCAGGTAGCAGGCTTCAGAGAGAATAGATATGAATGTCTCTTATTGGACCTTAAAGGTGTCAAACTCTCCCAAAAAGACTTCGTAAGGGAAGAAGATTCTCTACAGAATGCAAATTTCCATCACAAGAGACAGCTTTGCAGGGGCTGTTTCAAAATATGTCAAAGACATATAATTTGGGGTAAAATACATTGACTTCCTTCAGGGCCTGCTATCTGTCATGTGATGTTATACCAGAGAGAGATTGAAATTTATCATCTTATTGCTACAAAGAGTCCATTTCTCAGTCTTCAGATCTCTGTTTTAATGTTAATGCTGACCAGTTGTGTCTAAAAGGAGGGTGTAATTAGCTATGTCCAAGTCCTTCCCTTCCCACCATGCCTGAACTAGTTTTTCAGGTTTTGAGGGGATCTGCTTGGCCAACAGGGGATCTATTCAGTTGGTTGGGGGGCTTAGAATTTTATTTTTGGTTTACAGCACTTAGGCCAACTTTTTTTTTTCTTGGAATAATTTAACTTCAATATCAGTTTCTTACCTAAAAGTGCTTGGCTACTTTTTACTTAAAAGAAACATGTTTCACTGGTTCTTGCAAAATTTATGTAACATATCTAGACTACTAATTTCTTAATGTGTATCTCTTATGCTATAGATCTAATAAAGGATTGAATTTGAATACCAGACTTACACATTTCACTTTGAGCCCAAAGAGTATGTTTTTTATCTGAGTCCGATTCTCCTTAAATGTAAATAGCTTAGCTTCATTATTATGGTAGAGAATTTACAATTGTCCTTCCCCTGTCTCCAAATCTCC
Source organism: Colobus angolensis palliatus (assembly GCF_000951035.1). NCBI lineage: Eukaryota > Metazoa > Chordata > Mammalia > Primates > Cercopithecidae > Colobus > Colobus angolensis. The sequence goes on from NW_012116555.1 coordinate 2,879,615, forward strand.
AGTTCTTTAAGAGATATTGGCTTGTTATATACATATATAAGGGTTTAGCAGTTTGGTATGAAAAATTTATCTCAAATTCTTACAAAAATCTTTTCTAAATTGATTAAATAAAAATTATCTTATCATTCAAATAAACATTGTAAACCAACATGTCTTAGAACCCAATTGCTGGGTTCCCAACCTCTGACCCTCCTCCAACTGACCCCCACAGTTATTCATCTTCTCTAAACCTCAATTTCCTCACGTGTAATTGGAAATACTGTTAATACTCACTTTATAAGTGTTTTGTAAGGCTCAAATGAGAAAATGCAGGTAAAGAACTATAACTTAGAGTAATTATATTTTTGAGTGCTTGGTTCCTGCCAGGCACTCACCTAAGTGTATATATTCATTGAATCCCCACAACCCTTTTTAGCAGGTAGTAGTGTACTTTTATAATCTTCAGTTTACACCTGACAAACTTAAAGCACAAGGGTTATAGAGTTTGTCCAAGATTAAATAGTAAAGATTAGAATGTGGGTATCTGTAGAGAGCCATTAGTCTCTCTCCCACATTTACTGAGGATAAAATGCAAAGTAGTTGGTGACTGATTAGGGGAGAAGGAAGGGAGAACAAGGATTCAAGAATAAATCCTAGGTTTGTAGCTGGTAGAAATAGTTAAGAGGGCTATTACAAGTGTCTAGGTTGCTACACATAGAGCCATGAAGGAAAGCCTCTGGTATGTCAGAGTAAGACACCACTAACTGCCTGTGAAACTTGCAAAAGTTTTCAAAGGAAAAATAGAAATATCTCTTGGTCTTTAGGGTCATTAGAAGTTTACCAGACAAAGATGTGGGGGAAGGGTACATTAGAAACCACATGGGTAATGATAAGAAATATAACCCAAAGTTTCAATTCCCTGTATAATTCTAATTTTCCATTTAATCTGGTTATGTGTGAGCTGTGTTAAAATGGGGTTTAGCTGGATCCTGAATTCAAACCCGAAGCAAATAGTGAGCTATTCCAGGAACTATGAGACCAACATTACACATTCCATATGCTCAATTTCACTACAAATGAGCAGCTTTATGACCTGACTCCCTTGAGAGTCTTCAAATAGAGATTTAATTAGAAAGCATTAGAGAAACCCATCCTGAAATAACAAAGGCAGTGTTAGCCATAGGAAGGCATTCTCCTGTTGAGAACTTGGAAGATTAACTGCAGGTACTATTAAATAAATGGACAAATGAGAAAGTTATCTCCAAGGGCAATAATCTTGCAATATGACAAGAGGTATCGGTATATGTAAACTTACCTTAGGACGACAAATATTTTTACGATTAGTTTTATTAAAACAGTTTTTATTAGTTTTTATACTATCAATGGAAATGCATCAGAAAGAAGATTGCAGAAGATATAGTAAAAACAGAAGAGAGCTCTCTGAAAATGATTACTTTTTCCATAATTATGGGTACTTTGTTATAATTAAAAATTTGAATTATATAAATCACCAGTGTTTATGGTAAATATTTATAAATGTGATCGAATATTTATAAATGTGATTGATAAATGACTGATATAGCTATTGATGATTTAATTCGTATTTTAATACTGTTGGTATAATTTTCTAAGATTATATGATGTCTTCTGAGCCAAGTATTCATTATGTCAACAATTCTAAAATATATATATGCCAGAGGTTGTAATAACTATCTATTACAGAATCATAGATAAGGTCTATTTTGGGAGTAACTGATTTTTGGCTAACAGAGGAAGTGGGAGATAATTCATTGTTTACATCACTTATCATTTTATATATACGGTGAAACTTATGTGTGGGCTATACTGTTGTTTAATACTAGTCCTAAATACTTCTTGTCAAGAGTTTTAATTCTTAAGTATATTTATGTGAATGCCTAGGATTGACATAGCCCATGTTTGAAGTGAAAGTGTTTCTTACTCGCTGATCTATCAGTAAAAATTTGAATTTGGGAGGAAAGCAATAGAATACATGATAAGAATTAGGGTAAGGGGAAGTGGTCCTTAAGATGCACGATCATACTGAAAAGTAAAGACGAAGAAAGAGGAGAAGGGGGAGCAGTAATGTGCACACACACACACACACACACACCACACACATATGGAACCCATTAATAATTAGAAACTACAAATGGCATTTCTTATTAAGTAAATACTAGAGCATCTGCTCTTTGCCAGGCACTAAATATACTGCAGTAAGCATATGTCCCTGTCTTCATAGTGCTTATATTCTAGAGAAGGGAGACAGATGATAAAAGGAGAGTGATGGTTAATACAGAGTGTCAACTTGATTGGACTGAGGGTTACAAAGTATTAATTCTGGGTGTGTCTGTGTGGGTGTTGCCAAAAGAAATTAACATTTGAGTCTGTGAGCTGGGGAAGGCAGATCCACCCTCAATCTGGTGGGCACAATCTAATCAGCTTCCAGTGAACATAAAGCAGGCAGAAAAACATGAAAAGGAGAGAGGCCTAGCCTCCTAGGCAACGTCTTTCTCCCGTGCTGGATGCTTCCTGCCCTCAAACATCGGACTTCAAGTTCATCAGTTTTGGGACTTGAACTGGCACTCCTGGCTCCTCAGCTTGCAGATAGCCTATTGTGGGACCCTGTGATCATGTAAGTTAATAGGATATATATATACATGTATATCCTATTAGTTCTGTCCCTCTAAGAGAACCCTGACTAATACAAAGAGGAAATTAGTATTATGAGAAAAATAAAGTTGGCTAAGGGTCATAGAGATGGAAGCTGTCTCTGATAAAGGGACATATAAGCAAAGACAGGAAGTTGTAACAGCAACCCATGAGGATATTTGAGGAAAGGGCATAGTAGGCAAAGAAAATAGCTAATAGAAACATACAAAATAGCTAATACAAACATCCTTTCTTCCAGAAAGGGTAGGAAATCTAGAGTTCTGGAGTTCAGTAAATGATCAGGAGAATGGAAAAAAGTGAGGTCACAGTTTATGGGAGGCCAGATGACATAGGTTCTTGTTGATCATTCTACTAAGGACTTCAGATCTCTGCTGTACACTACTGTGGCCCTTGGCCAGATAGAGCTTCAAATATGGCTAGTGTGATTGAAATGTTAATTGTATTTGAAATAATCTCAATTTTAATTTAAAAATTGACACTTGATTCAGTTATTGGCAAACTATTAAGTACGTTTTAAACAACTTGGGTATATGATACTTTTTTTGTTGTAAATTTAATAAAATCTGAACATGAACTAAGGATTTTCAATTAAAATTCAGTGTCTAAATGGAGATGGGGAAATATAAAATACAAACATATCAAAGATATAGTATAAAAGAGAGTTACATATATCAATTTTCATATTGATTACTTGTTAAAATGACAATATATGTATTTTGGTGTTAAGCCATCCTAATAGGGAAAGAAGTACTATTAAATGTGTGAGAAATGAATACTGATACATATCTATTGAGAATGTACATTAGAAGATTTTCTGGAAGATATTTTTGGGAATGTATGGCAAAAATCTAAAATATGAGTTTACTTATTTATCAAGCAATTTTGCATGTAGCTTTATATCATAGAGATATACGTATCACAAAAAAGAATATGTTAATTATAATTTATTTAAAATAGCATCAAACTAAATATCTCCAAATAGAAGAGATATTAAATTAATCATAGTATAATCATACAATGAAATGGTAGGAAGTCATTAAAATTACAAATGTATGTGTGTTAATATGTGAGGTTAGTCATGAATTTTAAGTTAGAGAAGTTGATAATCAAATGGTATATACCTGTACCATCATATTATTAAAAATTTTATAAAATATAAGTAGTATATGTTTAAATAATTTCATAGAAACTGTTCCCTGGGATAATTTATCTTTCTGAAGCGAGGCATAGACTAAAATTTTAGCAATGTTTCCTTTTGGATTGTAATAAAACAGGTAATTTTTATTTTCTACATTTCCTTATACTCTAAAGTTATGTACATTTTTGCAATATAAAAATTTTAGGACCACAATGACAATCAGTAATGCAAAAAACTGTTTTATTATTTTATTATTGTTTTTGCAGAGTGAATTTGAGTAGAATTTGAAAAATATATATATATGTTTCGACATCACAGATCATAAGTGAAGTTTAATGGCCTCCTTTTAGTCTTGGAGATTAAATGTTAATAATTTCCATCACTGGTAATGATCCAATTTTTTATAGTCGAATCAGTTTTAAAACACATTATATTAAATAACTTTTGGATCTATGTCAATGAAGTACCAAGGAAACACTTCTAAAATAATAATACATAAGCAATTATGTAATAATGTAATACAAGTTACATTTTAAAAATCAACATATTACAGAAAAAACTCACAGGTTTTGGTTCAGGAGAATTCCATGGTGTTGTGAGTTTGACTTGAAGTGGATGAAAGTTCTCCTAGGCTTCAATAGATTCCATTTTATTTATAAACCATTTTGTTAGCTATTGCTGGTCCTGCTGTCTCACATTTTAAGATGAGTAAAATATCATTATGACTTGCTTAGTGAAAATAAAAGGGAAAAAGTCATTGAAGATCTGGAGGGTTTTATTGAAGATAAGTGGCAGAAATGAGCAGAGCGAGAGCTGGGAAAAGACATTAATGAGCCCTGCCCAACAATTTAGATTGAGAGGAAAAGTGTGTGCAACAATTTAGATTGAGAGGAAAAGTGTGTGCAGGTAAAGTGGAAACAGCTGATGGAGATTCACGAAGGCACCTGAATGTGATAAAGTTGTTAAAACCATTATAAAAACCTGCAAAGGCACCAGGTCAGGGAATAGTATTGAGAGTATCTTTGATAGTTTTTTAGAGCTTGAAGTGACCACTACTAAAGTCATTGAAATTAATAAGGTCTAAAGATCTCTTTTAGACCTAGGAGTCTACACTTCTTTATGTATCAACGTATGTGCACATGCTCATCCTCTATCCAACTTAAAAATCTCAACGATTTTACAATACAAAATGCTATTTTTTATTTGCAATGAAGCTCTTCTATTGTGCGGTGATATAGGTCAAGGATCATAAATGCAATGATAGGCTACCCACAAAAGAAATACATGTTCTATATACACAAAGCTTATGCAGTGACCTACAGCTTAACCTAAATAATGGGACAGTGAGAATGTTTATATTGGAACATATTTTTTTTATTTTCCTTAGATAAACTCTAATGTGCATCTTCTAGGGAAAATCTTTTGATCTCCTTTACTTTAGAGATCTTGTAAGAAAAATCACTCCCTTTGAAACACTTTCAGTGAGTTATACAAACCACATTTACAGTGTGGGACCATATACAGAATATGCGAATCACACTAAAAACACATCTTAACCTATCACATAATTAAATTATTTTTTAAGATAAATCAATGTCATAGCATAGGTTTCAATCACACAAGGAAGAAAATTTAATCTAAAAGAGCACATAGTTCAACTGCTGGTCTTGTCTCATTATATTTTATTTATTTATTTATTTATTTATTTATTTATTTATTTATTTATTTATTTATTTATTTATTTATTTATTTATTTATTTATTTATTTATTTATTTATTTATTGAGATGGAGCCTTGATCGGTCACCCAGGCTAGAATGCAGTGGTGTGATCTTGGCTCACTGCAACCTCTATCTCCTGGGTTTGAGCAATTTTCTTGCCTCAGCCTTCTGAGTAGCTGGGATTACAGGCACCTGCCACCATGCCCAGCTAATTTCTGTGTTTTCAGTAGAAACGGGGTTTCACCATGTTGGCCAGGCTGGTCTCAAACTCTTGACCACGTGATCCACTTGTCTCAGCCTCCCAAAGTGCTGGGATTACAGGTGTGAGCCACTGCACCTGGCCTGTTATATTTTTATAGGAAGAAGAGAAGAGAGACAGAAGAAAGAAAGAAAAGAAAACCCTCAATCTTGAATATGTGTATCATTAGTATGTAATCTGCAAAATAAACTTGGGGTTTAAATGTAAAGAAAATATTTGCTACAGTTTTTGTTATGATATGATATTGAATGAGCCACGGGACAATCTTCAGACACATACACACGGAAAAAATAATAATAATAATACCAAAGACCACTGCAAGACAAGTCAGAATTTTCGGAAAGCCTAAAAAGATGCTTCCGTTTTAAGTATCTGATATTAAAAATTATCCCTGTCCTTGCAAGCTCTAAAAAGCTGTGAATCCAATTCTATTGCAGAATAACCTTGTTAACTGCTTGAGAGAGTCAGGTCAGAATCCTCACCTATTCCGCTATTAACTTTCACCCTCACCATGACAACTTAGTGCTGGTTACAAGGGCTCAGAAGACCTGTTACCAGAAAATTAGGCTAATGAATTCTTCATTTTCCAGGTTGAAGTAGTTCCTCATCAGTCCTCTCAACTATGTCCACTCAATCATAATATTGTTTTAAATAGATTGTCTCAGGAGCAAATGGGAGTTCAAATGAACTCTATTCCTGTTCAGATCATTAATAACAATAAATCTACTGCAATATCAGCAACTCGATATAGATTCTTTTAGTGGCGAAGCATTTCACTTTTGGTGAAAAACGTATCAGCAAAAGATTTGTTCAGAGGTAGCCAAAAAGCCATATCATCAACATGGCATTGCTCAATGAATTTATTTTATATGTACACCCTCTCTATCTTACCCATCTCATTTAGTGCCTTAATTTTAAGCATGGTAAATATATTCTCAGTCTCAAATTTGCTCAACTTTTCCTCACATTACATTTTATTAAATATTATTAATACATGTAGATTATTTTATTTTTCAGCCTCCCCTTCCAAGAATTTCTGAAATAGGAAATAGTCTATTAGAGAGCTGTTTCCTTTTTTTTTTTTTTTGAAACTGAGTCTCATACCGTCGCCCAGGCTGGAATGCAATGGTGCAGTCTGGCTCACTGCAGCCTCTGCCTCTTGGGCTGAAATGATTCTTCTGCCTCAGTTTCCCAAGTAGCTGGGATTACAGGCATGCACCACCATGCCCAGGTAATTTTTGTATTTTTAGTGGAGATGGGGTTTCACCATGTTGCCCAGGCTGGTCTTGAACTCCTGACCTCAAGTGATCCACTTGCCTCAGCCTCCCAAAATGCTGGAATTACAGGTGTGAGCCTCTGCACCTGACTGCCTCTTTTTTAATTTCAACTTTTATTTGAGATACAGGGAGTACATGTGCAGATTTGTTATATGGGAAAATTGCATGATGCTGAGTTTTAGAGTATAGATCCCATCATCCAGTTAGTAAGCACAGTACAAAATAGGTAGTCTTTTACCACCTCCTCCCCCAGCAGTCCAAGTGTCTATTGTTCCCACATTTATGTCCAAGTGTGCTCAATGTTTAGCTCCCACTTACAAGTGAGGACATGTGGTATTTGGTTTTCTGTTCTTATGTTAATTTGCTTAGGATGAAGGCCTCTAGCTCCATCCATGTTGCTGCAAAGGACAGGACTTCATTCTTTGCTATGGCTGTGTAGTATTTCATGATGGTACAGGTACCACATTTTTAAACCCAATCTACTATTGATGGGCACCTGGATTTATTCCACATCTTTGCTTTTGTGAATAGTACAGTGATGAATATATGAGTGCATATATCTCAACAAAGAAAAAGAGAAGATTAAAATAAGCACACTCAGAAATGACAAAGGTAATATTACAACTGATGCCACAAAAATATAAAAGATCCTCAGAGACTACTATGAACCACTCTGTGCACACAAATGAGAAAATCTAGAGGAACTGAATAAATTCCCGAAAGGACACAATACCCCTGGATTGAATCAAGAAGAGATTGAAACCCTGAAAAGACCAATATTCGCTTCTGAAATTGAATCAGTAATGAGTAACCTACCAACCAAAAAAAGTCCTGGACCAGATGGATTCACAGTTGAATTCTCCAGATGTACAAAGAAGAAATGATACCACTCCTACTAAAACTATTCCAAAAAATCGAGGAGAGGCTCCTTCCTAACTCATTCTATGAAGCCAGTATCAGCCCCATACCAAAATCTGACAGAGACACAACAAAAAAGAAAACTTCAGATTGATATCTCTAATGAATATAGATGCAAGACCCTCAACAAAATACTAGCAAATCGAATATAACAGCACATCAAAACTTAATGCATCACAATTAAGTAGCTTTATTTCTAGAATGCAATGCTGGTTCAACATACACAAATCAATAAATGTGATTCACCACATAAACAGAAGCAAAAGCCATTCGATCATCTCAATAGATTTAGGAAAACATTCAATAAAATTTAACATCCCTTCATGATTAAAAAAAAAAAAAACCTCAACAGAGTAGGCATCACAAGATCATAACCAAAAATAATAAAAGCCATAAGATAAACCCACAGCCAACACTAAACTGAATGAGCTCAAACGATTCCCCTTAAAAAAATGGAACAAGACAACTTGCCCGCTGATACCATGCCTGTTTGGCATAGTACTGGAAGTCCTAGTCAGGGTAATCAGAATAAATAAAAGGTATTTAAATAGGAAAAGAAAAGTCAAACTATCTTTGCTAACAATATGATTCTATATCTAGAAAATCCTAATAGGCGTGAGCCACTGCACCTGGCCTATTTATGAGTTTTCTATTCTATTCCATTGGCTTCTGTGTCTGTGTTTCAATATTGGCTTGTGTGTCTGAGTTTCATTATCAAGCTGTTTTGGTTACTGTGGCTTCATAGGATAGTTTGAAGTCAAGTAATGTGATGCCTCTGGCTTTGTTCTTTTTACTTAGGATTGCTATGACTATTACGCTCTTTTTTGGTTCTATATGAATTTTCTAATAGTTCTTCAAATTCTGTGAAAAATGACATTTATAGTTTGGTAAAAATAGCATTGAATCTGTAAATTGCTTTGGGCAGTATGGCCATTTTTATGTTATTGATTCTTCTAATCCATGAGCATGAAATGTTTTTCTATTTATTTGTGTGACCTCTGATTTCTTTCAGCAGTGTTTTGTAGTTCTTCTTGTAAAGATCTTTCACTTTGGTTAGCTGTATTCCTAGGTATTTCATTTTCTTTGTGGCTATTTTAAGTAAGATTGTATTTTTGGTTTCACTTTCAGCCTGGACTTTGGTGGTGTATAGACATGCTACTGATTTTTGTACATTGATTTTGTATCCTGAAACTTTACTAAAGTTGTTTAACAATTCTAGGAGCCTTTAGCAGAGTCTTTAGGATTTTCTAGATATAGAATCATATTGTTAGCAAAGATAGTTTGACTTTTCTTTTCCTATTTAAATACCTTTTATTTATTCTGATTACCCTGACTAGGACTTCCAGTACTATGCCAAACAGGCATGGTATCAGCGGGCAAGTTGTCTTGTTCCATTTTTTTAAGGGGAATCGTTTGAGCTCATTCAGTTTAGTGTTGGCTGTGGGTTTATCTTATGGCTTTTATTATTTTTGGTTATGATCTTGTGATGCCTACTCTGTTGAGGTTTGTTTTTTTTTTTAATCATGAAGGGATGTTAAATTTTATTGAATGTTTTCCTAAATCTATTGAGATGATCGAATGGTTTTTGCTTCTGTTTATGTGGTGAATCACATTTATTGATTTGTGTATGTTGAACCAGCATTGCATTCTAGAAATAAAGCTACTTAATTGTGATGCATTAAGTTTTGATGTGCTGTTATATTCGATTTGCTAGTATTTTGTTGAGGGTCTTGCATCTATATTCATTAGAGATATCAATCTGAAGTTTTCTTTATTGGGTGGTAGGAAATGGTAACCAGTTATTTATTTTCCCATGTGATCAACCAGTTGTTACATCACCTTTTGTTGAACATACTTGGCTTTCCTATCCTTTAGTTTTACTAAAGTCTTGCATGTAGTTACCCTATAGAATCTCATGAGTCTTCATATTTATCCGATCCTGAGTCATACATGCTCTTTCCCTCCTGAACTACTGAATTTCTTGTTTTAAATCTATATTATTCCACTTATTAGATGTGAGTATAGTGGCTAGTTGTTTAAATTTCTGAGCTTTGGTTTTCTCATCAATATAATGAGAGTAATTATAGTACCAACTTCTTAGGGCTGTTGTGAGGATTAAATCTTACCACTTTGGAGGCCAAGGCGGGCAGATCACTTGAGGCCAGGAGTTCGAGATCAGCCTGGTCAACATGGTGAAACCACATGTCTACCAAAAACACAAAATTAGCCAGGCACTGCCTGTAGTCCCAGTTAGTTGGGAGCCTGAGGAACAAGAGAATCGCTTCAATCCAGGAGGTGGATGTTGCAGTAAGCCGAGGCACTGCACTCCAACCTGGACAACAGAGTTAGAAGAAAAGAAAGAAGAAAGAAAAGAGAAAGAGAAAAGAAGAGAAAAAGGAAGAAAGAAAGAAAGAAAGAAAGAAAGAAAGAGAGAGAGAGAGAGAGAGAGAGAAAGAAAGAAAGAAAGAAAGAAAGAAAGAAAGAAAGAAAGA